>NC_068984.1:89598582-89608797 GCF_001194135.2 Octopus bimaculoides | reverse complement strand
ATATATATATATATATAATTAATTAATTCGATAGTAGGATAAAATCACAGAAATGTTTCTTTGTCTCTTCTGTGCACGTCATTGTAGAGGCGTACGCGCTCATGATGGTGATGAAGCATTTGTCGCTAACAGAAAGGCGACATTTTATTAGATTTTAATTTATGCTAATGGAAAGGCTGGGAATTTGTTTCAGCAGACTGAACTCGATGGCGAATCCAGTCTCGTCTATTCTGTCCTCATATAGGGCCTTGCCTTTCCAGAAGCAAGTGTATCTGCTGCCTGATTCTGCCAGCAACACTTCCTCAGCCAGTCGAGTATCACTGATTGATGTTATGTCGATATATCTTGACGATTCTTTGGCAATGAGAGCTGTTCTTCTCTGAGGTTCGGAGATGTCTCGATCCACGAGGGTACGTATGCTCCATGTACCAATGATTAGGCTTTGCTTTCTCAGTTTGAATCAACCGCAAATGGGTATGTCTGTTAGCCGCGGTTAGCTGGCCAGAACCGTTCAGGACAAGCTTTAGGGCACATTTTCTAGGTCCCTCCCCTTACTAGAGTGGGCAGTACCGTCCTAAAAAGACTGCTCAGTCTTGGAGGTAGAGGAGATCAGAAGAGAACTGGGAAAGAAAGACCAGGCAGTAGGAAAGACAAACAACAGCATAAGAGATACAGCTCAAACCGAAGAAGAACCTAAAGAAAAATGATAATAATAGTGCTACCAATGAGTAAGGAAGATCAGAAAATTTTAGATGCGTTGCAGGAAGTAATGAGTAAAGAAATAAAAAAAAGATTGCCAGCATTAAAAGGCACCAACAGAAGGAAACCCCTAGAAATGATTAGAAAAGTAGATTCTATTATCAGTGGGGTAAATACTAAAAATATAGGAGACACTAACTAATTGATCTATGCAGGAGGGTCAGTAGTCACAGGAATATTAGATATCTCAGGGAAAGATTAAAAAAGAGCAAATGTGAAAAAGGAGACTACAAAATAAAGTGAAGGCGTTAAGACAAGATCTTAGTAGAATAGAAGCCTGGAAACTGAACAAGTTAGGAAACATAGGATACAAATCTTTCCTTGGGAAAAGATACTTAGTCAAAGAGAAAGGATTTGAGACAGTCATGGAAGAGTTGAAACTGCGTATTATAACAGTAGCAGGCAAGCTCTCCGAGTATCAGAAAAGAATAGATCAGTATCAACAGAATAGATCATTTGAGACAAACCAAGGGAGATTCTATAACAAAATAAATAGTGGAGAACAAAAAACTGAAGGTGAGCAACTTAATGCAGAAGAAGCTAGAAAGTTCTGGAGTAATATTTAGGATAAGCCAGTCAATCATAATGGAGATGCAGTATGGTTAAAGAAAGTGAGGAAACAAATAGTGAGTGAAAATCAGCCAGATCTAAGACTAACTAGTGCATCTATGAGTTAAGTGTAAAGAAAAGTGCCGAATTAGAAGGGCCCAGGATCAGACCTAGTTCAAGGGCACTGGCCCAAAGAAATTTAATAGTTTACATGGGTGGGGCTGACGGAACAACTTCAGGATTGCCTTAATGGAGGAATGATACCAGATTGGATGACAAGGCAGAGGTAATACTCATTATGAAAGATAAGAGCAGGAGTAATACAGCTAGCAATTATAAAGCAATCACTTGCTTACCATTAATGTGGAAGATGTTAACAGGAATGCTTTGAGAAAGCATTTACGAGTATCTTTGACAACCAGAATTTAGTGCCAAATGAACAAAATTGTTACAGTAAGACGGCTAGAACACATGATCTATTATACATACAGAAAGTAGTTCTAAATGATATAAAAGCTAGGAAGAAAAATCTCACAATAGCATGGATAGATTATAGGAAAGCCTATGGCATGATCCCACACTCATGGATAAGTGAATGTCTGAGTATATTCAGTATAGCAGACTACATAAGAGAATTAATTAGCTTTAGCATGAAGAAATGGAAAGTAGATCTCTACTCAGGTGACACAGTCTTAGAAAAAGTTAATATTAAAAGAGGAATTTTTCAGGGGGACTCATTGTGCCCTTTAATATTCGTCTTATGTTTGATCCCCCTCAGTTTAGTATTAAGGAAAGCAAAGGAAGGATAGCAGTTCAGAAATAACCAATTGCTCTACATGGATGATCTGAAGCTTTTTAGTAAGAATGAATAGGAGTTAGATTCCTTAATACAGACTGTAAGACTCTTCAGCAAAGATATAGGCATGGAATTTGGCATAGATAATGAGCAATATTAGTCGTGAGAAGGGAACAGGAAGTTAACAGTGAAGGCATCTAATTACCACATGGCCAAACATTAAAATCAATAAAAGAAGGAGGGAGAGTTATAGGTATCTAGGAAAATTAGAATCTGACAGAATACTAACTATGAAAATGAAAATGAAAATTGCGGAGTACAATTGAAGGGTATGGAAGCTAGTGAAATCAAAGCTAGATAGTCCGAAAGCGTTATTCATACAGTAAGAGAATGTAGTAAGATGGCACAGAAAGAATAAAAGAAAAAAACATGACAACCTAGGGAGAGTGATTCACTGGGAGCAATGTAGAAGCCTAAGATTTGAACATACAGATAAACGGTATGAGCATGAAACTAGTAAAGTACTAGAAAGTAAGAAATACAAGATGTTGTGGAACTTTAACCTTCAGACTGACAGAGTAATAGAAGCTAGAATGCCTGATTTAGTAGTAGTAGATGAAGAGAATAGAAAGTGCCAGGTAATTGACTTTACAGTTCCAAATGAGAAAATCAATATGAGAGGTAGGGAAGAAATAGCCAGGAGCTAGCTATTGAATTACAGAGACTATGGAAAGTGCGGGTAAATGTATCCCAGTAGTTATAGGTGCAATGGGAACTATCCCTAAAGATCTGAACAGATGGATAGAGGAAATAGGCATAAAACCCAGTTTGGTACAGCTCTAGAAAACAGGGGACAGTCAGGATACTTAGGAGGGTTCTTGACATCTAAAATTACTTGTCGTAGCCCGATGTTAGGATTTTTCTTTACCAACACTCTAATCTGTTGTATGTAGGGTCGAAAGTGTGACGCACATTGTTAGTGCTTGTGAAAGTCTTGCACAGAAAGAGTACAAGCGTAGACACGACAAAGTAGCCCAAAACCTCCACTGGTTACTACGCTGTAAGTATGTATATGAGGTTACGGGTGCTTGATGCCAACATACACCGGAAAAGATAATGGGCGAAAAGGGCAAGGCTAAAAATCCTCTGGCACTTTGATTTCCAGACAGACAAAGTGTTAGAGCACCGAAGGCCGGATATAGTAACCTTTAAGAGGGACAAACAAAGGTTCCTAATAATCGACGTAGCAGTGCCAGGAGATCAACATATCATCATCAAAGAAAGAGAAAAGGTTGATAAATATGGAGACCTGAGAATTGAGATCGCCAAGATGTGGCAGCTACGAGAGTCGAACATAAAGGTTATCCTTATTGTCATCGGAGCATTGCGTCCAATGCCACCCAATCTGAAAAAAACATCTGAAAACCTTAGAGATACCCTACAATCTAGATGTATTGCAAAAGTCGATATTGCTTGGAACTGCACACATATTTGCGTAAAGTACTGTCTGTCTGAGGTCCTTGTTGTGACTTGACAAACAGTACAAACCCCCGGTAGACAATATCTTCAATCAATAACCTCACGATATTGTATACTCTGCGACGTCTATAGTAGTAGTAGTAGTAGTAGTAGTAGTAGTAGTAGTAGTAGTAGTAGTAGTAGTAGTAGTAGTAAGAAGAAGAAGAAGAAGAAGAAGAAGAAGAAGAAGAAGAAGAAAACGAAGAAGAAGAAGAAAACGAAGAAGAAGAAGAAGAAGAAGAAGAAGAAGAAGAAGAAGAAGAAGAAGAAGAATAGGAGGCGCGGCTGAGTGGTAAGAAGCATTCAGCGTGACACAGTGTGACAAGTCTGACCCTTTGAATTACAGGCACAACAGAAACAGGAAGTAAGAGTGAGAGAAAGTTGTGGTGAAAGAGTACAGCAGAGTTCGCCACCATCCCCTGCCGGAGCCTCGTGGAGCTTTAGGTGTTTTCGCTCAATAAACACTCACAACGCTCGGTTTGGGAATCGAAACCGCGATCCTATGACCACGAGTCCGCTGCCCTAACCACTGGACCATTGCGCCTCCACATACATACATACATACATACATACATACATACATACATATATACATCTCACTGGTTCACAAGGAAACAGAAATACCAAAATTACACATTGTTTCTTTGTCGCGCTACTTTCTCAAGTTCCTTACCGGTAAGACCATAACCAGCTTCCGTACCTCCACAGCGTATTCGTCGACCTGTTCCCCTCTCCATCTGATCATTCCCAGTTTAGCAAAAACGGCGTACTCTCTATCTGTGTGAGTCTCTCTCAAGCGCTGCTTGATCTTTGCCGCGCTCAGCTGTTCTTTTTCATCCATTTCGAGGTACAGTGCCACCGCACTCCCCTAAAAATACAGGGCCATGAGGCTCACATCTTCGATGCCTTGTAGCCTGGCCACAACTTTGACTTTTCAAATCCAGGCTACTACGTCACCTTCGCCATAGAAAGGTCTGATGACATCACTGCCGAACCTTATCTTCGTTGCCATCATATATCAAGGGGACAATGATGTCTGTATACAACTGCCGAAATAGCTTGTCAAGCGTGGGAAATGAAAGGAGGTTCACCTACCTTCCTCAGTCGTCTGCGCCCGTCTAGTAGTGGTCATTCCGGCAATCATGCCCTACCCTGTCACCCAGTATAAACAGCTGTTATCTCCCCAACCCGAGAGCGAATTCCCTCACGTCCGTTTGCAATGCCGCCTCGGCCAGCCAAAAGAGGACGACCCTGTCTTCTCCCCGCCCCCGCACTTCCCTTCTCATGCTTCCTCTTCCAGTTAGTCCCTTGACCATTGTCATAATGACCCTCTACTTCCGGCTCATCCCCACAGTAACATACTGCCTAAATACTAATCTTGAGAAATTAGGCTTCTCAAAACCAGAAAGGAGAAAGCTTATTCGAAGACTACTGATCCAATCCATTTCTGGAACTGTAAAAATCTGTAAAACTTTCCAGAAGTTTATCATTTAAATATACATGAGCATGTCTAGATATGCAACTATATGCATAAGAATATACGTACATACATACATACATACATACATACATACATACATACATACATACATACATACATACATAGGCCAGCGATTGTACAAAGGCTTCATAATATTTGTACAATCATACACTCACATGCACATACATGTACGAGGTGGTATCAAAAGGTTCCAGGACTAGTTGTTTTTAATTTTAAAAATTTACTTATTTACCTAATTTTTACATCATTTCCTTTGAAATAGTCACTTTACGCAACAATATACCGGTCCCAGCCTTCCTGCCACTTTTGAAATCCGGCCTGGAAGTCGTTTTCCGTAAGCGAGTCGAGGACCTTCTGTCATTCACTCTGGATCTCGACAACGGTGTTAAAATGGCGACATATAATCTATATTTTCACCTTGGGGAAGATATGGGAGTCTGCAGGTGCTAAATCTGGCGAACAGGGTGGGTGCGGAAGCGATATCATGTTGTTCTTGGCGAGAAACTCATGAGTGAGGAAGGCTCGGTGACAAGGTGCATTGTCATCGTGAAGAATTCAATTCTTCGCGCTCTACAGATCTGGTCACTTTCGCCAGATGTCCTCCCTCAAACGCTTCAAAACGTTGCAGTAAAACTTTCGATTGACGGTCTGGCCCTGTGGGACGCAATATTTCTGGAGGTGACGCTTGTGACAGGTCTTCCAGATCGCTCATTGTCTTCCAGGGACGTTCATCCGCTTTCGAAGCGCCCGTGCCACTCGAAACATTGCGTACGACTCATGGCCTTGGCGCCATAAGCTTGCTTAGGCATGTTTGATGTCTCTGTAGCAGACTCCCAAGTTTAACGCAAAATTTTACGTTGGCTCTTTGTTCCAACTTCCTGCCCATGACAATATCGAAGTCTACACGTAATCACAAAATCACAAATATCACAACTTGCAAAGTAAACATAGCGCATGCAACCGCGTGCTACCGTCTATTAGCGCGCTACAGAACTAGTCCGGGAATTTTATGATACTACCTCGTATCTCCGTATTTATGTACGGCTTCATATATGCTAAGAAACACACGTTAGAGAAAAGTGAGAGAGGTGGGGTATAGGGTTCTAGGAAGTCAAAGATTGCAATTGTAACTTATTCATTATCTCCAAAGATGTTAGAAAAAGGCAACTCTTCTCGTTCTGTAGGCTTTCTTATCCGTCTATATCCATGATCAATCATTTGTTAGAGCTAAATTTACTTTTAGTATTATAGGAAAATTCCGTTTTAATATCATAGACTCCATAAATATATTCATCCTGAATATAAAGAGAGAGAATTTGGATCTAATGTACTGCCTTGTTCCGAGTGCCTAATTTTCCTTTAACATCAGTTTTTAAATTCTAGATTTACAATCAAGCAAAATCGAATGAGCGATACCCAAGCTTACGTCGTAAAGCTTTACAAATACAAATACGTTACTCTACATATGTCTCGAGTGTTATATAAAACTACAGAGTCACCTTAAGATATGGTAATTCCAGCAGAAACCTTTGCCGGTGGGTATTTAGAGTGTATATTCGATTGTGATTTTATGAAACAGTGATAGTGCGGTTGCTCTTCACTGCATCGAAGATTCTTCTTTGTCTCTTTGGTTGAAGTACGATTTGGGGACAGGAATAATTATTTATAAACTTCAACGTATTATTTATAAACTAATGTTCTGTCTGAGGTCGAGATGCAAACTCCTAGATTCAAAGTAATCAAAGATCAATCTGCAATGTATAGACTGAAGTCACCCATTATTAACACCTTCCCTGAGTTGTATTATTGGATGAAAAATTTAGTTTTCGGGGGTATTATTGGAAGCAGAGAAGTGCTTGAGAAGATCTATAGAATCCAGTTATAGACAAGTGAATGGATTTGTTGTATATGGTTTTTCGCTATAGCCAGTGGAGAAATACGAGTTAAATTTTTAAGGGAGAGAATACTTTTGTAGGTAACTTGGTATTGCTTTTGGTTAGTGGTTTGTATCTTAAGGGTGTCTAGTACCAAGGTGATAGGTGAAACTATTATCGCATTGTAAGCATGCTCTCATGTACCGAAAAGCGACATGGTGGCTACTATGTAACTATCCTAACTCGTTGTTAACTATTTATTGAAGATTTTATGGTTTTGGTCCGATTTTTCTTGTGTAAGTTGTATTTATAAAATAGTTTATAAGTTGCCTGAAGATATTTTTACTTCAACAAAGAGGTTAGCAAATCATAACGAGTTTTTAATTTTCACTTCGTCTGCTTTGTGCTTCGATTCGTTCGAAGCGCTATCCAATCAAAAGTTGTGTTTTACTTACTAGGTAGTGTCTTGCTTATTAGGTATTATCTCGTTTGTTGGAGTTGACTGCGTAACTTGCGAGTTACTATTACAGAAATAGTATTTACTCATGCACTTGTATTTTAATGTGAGTTTCGCATATATATATTTCATGTGATTTTTCAAAGTTGTTTATCAGTGCTTCATATATGGCACAACTTTAATTCACCTAGCTTTTCAAATATTGATTTCAAATTATAGCTCAAGGCCAGCAATTTCGAAAGAGAGGATAAGTCAATTACAGAGACCCCAGTGCTCTGCTGATATTTATTTTATGGATCCCGAAAGGATGAAAAGCAAAGTTGATCTCGACGGAATTTGAACTGAGACCGTAAGAACGGACGAAATGCCGCTAAGCATTTTGCCCAGCGTGCTAAGGATTCTCCAAGCCCACCGTCTTTTTTAATATTATTGCGCATTTCGTTACATCAGATTGTAATGTGATATGAATTCTGATTGAATAAATCCTCATTACTTTTGGGCTCCACAAAGTCAACATAAATTTTATTCAAAACATTCTTGTTTATCCACTCTCATGGTGTTGATTACTCATTCAAGAATAAGTAATCAATACCGTCACTAAAAGTGTGCGCGCGCTCGTATGTGCTTGTATGTATGCCTGTGCGGGTGGATATATATATATATATATATATATATATATATATATATATATATAGAGAGAGAGAGAGAGAGAGAGAGAAAACATATTTTTGTATGTATGAATGTATGAATCGCACGAGCGTATAAGGCACGTCCCAATTTTGGCAGGGCTATTCTGGGAAAAATATAATGCAGCTAACTCGAGACCACGTAGCTAAATGTTTCACGCCTACGGCGTTCTACCCATTTGTATATTACTACATAGCCATGCACGCTTTGCTTATAAAATTTTCATTCACAGAAACAATGAAAATTTAGACTAAAGGTATCTTTGGTAAAGTTTATCGATAGGTTAAGTTACGCTACTTTCCTGAACACAACTAAATATCTCCATTGGCCATCTCCACCATCACTGGTCATTGTTAATTATACTAACCTCTCTCAATCAATAACACCAAAATTATCAATCATTATCATCAGTTTCATAATCTGAAGGTCGTGAGCGCGATCCTCACTAGGAGCATCTTTTTTAAGGGGCAGGCATGTATATGTGGCAAAAAATTTGCTTCCCAACCACATGGCTTCCGGTTTAGTTCCACTATGTGGAATTTTCGGAAATGTCTTTTTCGCCCGACCAAGACCTTGTAAGTGGATAACGTCCATCTGTCTATGCATCCATCCATCCATCCATCCATCCATCCATCCATCCATACATACATACATACATACATACTTACATACATACCTACAAAATAACGAAAAACACCTTAATTACTATGGAGCTGCTCTATCTTTGGCATGAATCACAGATTTAAAACAACGAGAAGTTAACTTGTAGCGGTTCCGAATAATCGTTAGAGGAATGTTGAGCCATTCCAGTAAAAACCGCTATAGCTCTTTCAGCGACCCTACTGGAGGCAAGTAGCTCCTCACTTGCTGTTCTAAAATGCACCATAAAATATTTGATTATATTGAGATGTAGTGATTATTGAGGCCAATCCAAGTAGTCTGCTTCAATTTAGTGTCCTCCTTACCAGTTTTGAATGACATTAGCCATGTGAATCGACGCATTATCTTTTCAGAAGATTGCGTTACCACCATTGAACAATGTTTATACAATACGATGGACATGATCAGCCTAAATATTCAGATAATATTTCGGTGTTAATTCTGCCAAGTAAAAGAAATAAGGAGACAAGAGAATCCTGTGATATGGCTGCTCAAGTCATCATCCATGCTTCACGGCAAGAGCCAAACAATTAAAGTTCAAAGTTTCTTTGAGCTGTCTCTGGACATGAACTCGCCCGAAGTGGAAAAAGGGTGAGTAATGATTCATCGGAGAAGATAACATTGTCTGCTTATCAGAGATGGTGGTGGACAAGAGAGGTTTAGCATTTGCAAGCCTCCATTGATATCGAGGCTTATAGAGCTCACGACTCAATGTTAGTAAAGTCATGGTTAAAACTCGGCTGTCATTTCTGGTGCCGTCTTTTGATTGTTTTAAGATACAATACGTCTCACTATTTCATCTCTCTGTGAGCTTTGCCTTCCATCCTGAATTATGCTTGCCAGAGCTTGTTTTACCTTCTTTTTAGAATGGCAGCACATTAAACAATTCGGCAATTTTACTGACTAAAGCTCCAGCCATCCGCGCTCCAACAATTTGTGGTCTTTGGAAACTAAACAGGTCGCGGATTTTATCTTATTTACTGTAAATATTGGTATCTACAAGCAAAGAAAAACAAATGGCAAGACATTTTTTTCAAATAAGTTACGTAGCAATCTTCTCTAACTACAGTTATCGCATTCGGTTAAAATGTCTTACTGTTAAGCTGGTTCCTATGTATTTCCCTGAAGAGAAGATTACATCCTTATCAACATCACCTATTCCTTTCGAAGGTACATTTTGCAATCTTCGAAACATATGTTGGAAATAAAAGAATTCATTTAACATATGCGTTTTACTCCATTTACTAAATTTGTATATTTACTCAAGTACCCAAAATAACAAGGAGTTTCTACCTCATAAACAGGAGTTACACCACAGTCATTTAGTGATCTTTGCTACCCTGGTATCTATTAACCAATTTATTTTATCGGAGTTAATTATTAACTTACAGAAAATAAATACATATAATAATGT
>NC_068984.1:89597002-89598234 GCF_001194135.2 Octopus bimaculoides | reverse complement strand
ATATATATATATATATATACACACACATGCAAAAGAAACCACGTAGACGTTTACACACACACACATCCGTATGTGTGTGTATAGGTATGCCTATAAATGCATACATTTATATATACATATATATGAAAGTGTTTGTAAGTGTGTAGGTATTTTCGTGATATCTTTTGCTTTTTACAACTTAGCGTAAGTTGACAACCCACTGTAAATATTAACAAATATTTTATTCAATTTCATAGTTAAGAGCAATGTCGTAGCCCAAAGACAGAAAATACTACCCGGCTGACTTGCCCTAGTTGAACAATTTGCAGACGGTGATTATATTAATATCTTTAAAATGTATCATCTGGTATAAGTCATACGACCTTACACTATTTTTGAAGTTTCTAACCCATCCCAGTATTTTTGGTTTGAAGCGTGATATTATCACACGTGTACCAGAGGCCGATGGCGAAGAGCGGGGTGGGTACGGATATATTGTAGGACAGAGAGAGGGTGAGGAGACAGTTAACAAGGCAAAGGCAGACAGAAAAAAGGGAAGGTGGGTGATGAATTATATTTACTTTACACAGTTCTAAAAGTTTCAAAATGGTCATACATACACGGGTATACGTAGACCCAGACATACAAACATACGTGCAGTACGTAATGACATCCATGCAAAACTGCATACGGTGATATGAATATGAAATTGTAATCATTCGGTTGTTAGACCTTTATAATATCACTAGGAGTTATTAAATTTCGAAACCTGACACATTAACCTACTAATTTATATCAGTATATTAGGTGACAATTTGGATCTATTTTAAAACGGGGGCGCCAGTATTTTCTTAACGAAACACTAACGAAACACTTTGAAACTTGGGACACTGGTAGAATGTGTCATATAAAACATCTTTTACTCTTAGTCTTCTTAACAAAAAAAAGGAATTCGCAAGTTATTCCATGTAAAAGTTGTCGTATTTCTGTAATTTCAACCAATCACTGACGTCTATTCAGCTGAATAGAGTTTACTGCTGGGCGGTCATAAAAATGTTATTCCCTGTGACATATTTCATCCGGTTTAATCGTAATTTATACGCATATATTGTTTATATAATAAATTACGCTGTGCGTATCTATGTGTGTAACAATTTTAGAGTTCGGATTCTCGAGTTAGGGTTAGTTTTAGGGTTAGGGTTACGGTTACGGTTACGGTTAACAGTCTAGTTAGGGTTAGTGTTAGGGTTAGG
>NC_068984.1:89596018-89596992 GCF_001194135.2 Octopus bimaculoides | reverse complement strand
TTATTCCCTGTGACATATTTCATCCGGTTTAATCGTAATTTATACGCATATATTGTTTATATAATAAATTACGCTGTGCGTATCTATGTGTGTAACAATTTTAGAGTTCGGATTCTCGAGTTAGGGTTAGTTTTAGGGTTAGGGTTACGGTTACGGTTACGGTTAACAGTCTAGTTAGGGTTAGTGTTAGGGTTAGGGGATTAATACGATATACACCGTTACAGCGCTAACTGTTTTCAACTGAATAGACGTCAGTGATTAGTAGAAATTATCGAAATAAGACAATTTTTTACATGAAATAAATTCGAATACAAAAATATTTTTCTGTTCTATAACACAAAATAGATAAGTATACGAAGTTTGAAAGTCTTTCCATACCAAAAACACTACATAAAACATAAATGAAAACTGGCGCCCCCGTTTTAAAATAGATCCGACAATTTCAGCAACATGAAACAGTAATAATGACTTACAGAAAAATGCAAATTTAAGGATTAGGTACACCGAAGTGTTCCCCTAGAAACGCCCAACTATAAATGCTTATGTAAGTGTGAATATCCGTGTGTGCACGCGCGCATAAATTCATAAGTACATGCACACATAGTATGAGTGTGTGTGATTGTATACGTATGTGTGTATGTATTTTATTTACTTTCTATAGTACAAATCATAAAAGTGCTTAGGATTATACACACACTCTCTCTCTCTCACACACACACACACACACACACACACATACATACACACACACATAACGTATGCATGTATATGCATATGTTTATGTATAGAGAGAGAGGGGGAGGGAAGGAAATAGTGATGCAGATAAACACAATTAAGCTTGTTATATATATATATAAATGAATATATAGAGAGACATATGAATACACATAGACACACACACACACACATATATATATATATATATATCCATGTATACATGCATAAATACATATATATATATATATATATATATA
>NC_068984.1:89587329-89595481 GCF_001194135.2 Octopus bimaculoides | reverse complement strand
GTGTGTGTGTGTGTGTGTGTGTGTGTGTGTGTGTGTGTGTGTGTGTGTGTGTGTGCGTGTGTGTGTTTGTCCCCCACCACCGCTTGATAACCGGTGTTGGTGTGTTTATGTTCCCTAACTTAGCGATCCAGCAAAAGAGCCCGGTAGAACAAGTATAAAAATTTGAACAAGTATAAAAGACTTGTTCGACTAAAACCCTTGAAGGCGGTGCCCTAGCATGGCCCACAGTCAGATGAATGAAACATGTAAATGATAACATATATATATATATATGTATGTATGTATGTATGTATGTATGTATGTATGTATGTATGTATGTATGTGTATATATATATGAGGATATTATTGTTTATAATAAATATCAGTGGCAAGGCTGCAAGCTGGCAGAAACGTTAGCACGCCGGTGAAAAGCCACTGATAATATTATAAACAATAATATCCTCATATATATTTAGATAATTTTTATTCACTTCGATCACTCTTTCTTTTTTAAAAAATTTAAGAATCCATGCGATTCTTAAAAGTTGTAGTCTGTGCCTAGCTACATTAACGACATGAATTTCTTCCATCTTCTCACTCTGCGAAAATATTTAAGAAAAATTATATTAATGTGTCCTACTTGTCGAAATTCCATTTATTTATTTGTGCTGCTGAAAATAGCACTGCATTTAAAATGATGTAATGATTGCATTGTTCAATTGAATGGAGTCACTTGAAACGGTCGTACTACTGCATTGCTGCTTGATATTTTGTTGCTTATTTTGATATATATTTTGATATATATATATACATGCATACATACATATATGCTACATACATAAATACATACATACATACATACATACATGCATACATACATACATACACACACACATACATGCATACATACATACATACATACATACATACATACATACATACATATGCATATATATGTAAATACGTGGTCTGATCAATAAGCATCCGGACTGTTGCCATAGTAATGAATCTAAAGCACATAGAGTAACACCGCTTGGCACAGATTGACCTGCCACTCTGTTGTGCAAGTTCACTACGTTTTAACGTTCTAGCTCACTCCTGCTGTTTACAGTGGTGCTTCGAAGGAAGGTGTGTAGCGCGTGATCGTCACATTGACCATGACAGAGAAATTTGTACAGAGAATCTGCATTAAATTTTGCCAAAAGCTTGACGATACCTGTTCAGAGGCCTACACAAAATTTTCAAAAAGTTCTCATCATTCTCAACACAATCAAAGAGATCTTGTGCAACTGAAATCCGAGTGTCTTTTTGGACAGCTGAAAGCAGTTTGGGTGCAAACTTGGCAGATACGCGTTTTATACCCGAATCTTCAGTGATAATGGGCTGAACTGAACCGTAACTAATCTGCTATCATCCTCTGATAACTAACGGATGATGGCTCCACGATTTCCTCGCACATTTGCGTGCACATCATACACTTTCAGCAACTTTGCGTAGGCCTCTGAGCAGGTATCGCCATGACAACTTACACGCTGCACACCTTCCTTCTAAGCACTGCTGTAAACAGCGGAAGTGAACTAGAATATTAAACCTTAGTGCGCATGCACAGCAGAGTTCAAGTTCAATCTTTGCCAAGCGGCTTCACTCTGCATGTTTTAGATTCGATACTAATGTAACTGTCCGGATACTTATTGATCAGACTTCGTTTGTGTACATGTATATGTATAGATGTACGTACGTATGTATGTATGTATGTATTTATGTATGTACGTATGTATATACATACATGCATACATATATACATACATGCATGCATACATGCATAATACACACATACATTCATACATACATACATACATACATACATACATACATACATACATACATACATACATACGTATCTATGTATTTTCTCGTGACCGGCCACCTATTTTATACTTTACCTTAGTTTTATTGGCTATCTTATTGTCGTTGATTTCATGGTCACAAACTTTGGCAAGGGACTTACTGCAGATGTTGTTTCAGTGTCACTATACGTGCATCATATGACATCAATACAGATTTGAAACCACAGTCAGCATCCTTGCGTGAGACAGATAGCATGTCTACATTTCCATTGGTGTTGACGTTTCCTGTAACAATGAGCAGCTTGCGAATTCAAGTATGTATCTCACTGAGTTCTTACAGTTCAGAAGGCCAAACGATGGCGTGAGGACGGGTACTTAAAAAGTGTTTTGAGCAGTACGCTTGGTATAAGCTGAGCGCTCGGATGACCATATTCTTTTTGCTCTCCTGCGGTATTCATTACTGATCCTCTCATTTTGTCCATAGTTCCTATAATTTTATCATCTGACTGACTGAAGAGGTTGTATTGTCAAGCCGTTCATTTTAGTGATAAAAATATACATTTGAACTCACCAAATTTCATTCCAATGTCTGGAGAAAATAGGGTTATGAGGTCCAATTGTTGTTTTATGTAGTCGATATTTGGCCCATACAGTTTCAGATTGTCGACAAAGGAAAGGGAGATACTTCTGCGTTAATTTTTATGGTCACTATGTTTTGCATTTATGTATGTATGTATGTATGTATGTATGTATGTATGAATGCATGTATGCATGTATGTATGTATGCATGCATGTATGAATGTACGTATGTATATATTTCTATGGTCACTATGTTTTGTGTGTGGGTATGTGTGTGTGTGTATATATGTATGTATTGGCAAGATCCTATACCTTCTGTAAGGACGGAAAATATGTTTGTTTTGCATACAAATGTGTTTGTTTTATTTAAATATGCTGATTATGCTAATTAGATAATGTTAATCACATATGACAATTTCCATTGAGTACTCTTGAGAAAACAAGTTTCTTTGCTCAATATTTACTTTATTAGTAATCAAATTCAAAAATGCAAACAAACGTAGACATTGTTGTGACGACATGGTCTTTGTAATAATTATTATTATTATTTATTTATTTTTAATATTATGTTTCCATTGAATCAAATGAAATTCCCTTGGTTGTACTTAATTTCTACATAGAGTTTTAAATCATTTTGATTCCTATTTCAACGGAGTGTCATGTATAGTTGCATGTAAGAAATGACTGAAAAAATCCGGTAAACTCCATTGTGACTTTATATGATTGACCATGCGGTTTTTTAAATAGCCATTGCGAATTCTTGAATGAGAAGAAATTAACATCTGTTTAGTGCAAGGGAAATATTGATATTGTTAGGAATTAAAAACAATCTTACTATAAGTATTTCCACGCGTTCCTTTCTGCCAGTCAGTATCTATCAATTAAGAAGCCCACTTCTTAGGTTGAAATTGGGCAATATCACCCTCGTAGGCTGGATGTGGTCGAAAACTTCAACATCAGTCGCATACATTTACCATCGGATATGCAGTACACGGCAGAGATGTGTTGGTGAAATCACTCCAATCTTTTCATACGTCTCCGGTAAGTAACTCAGGTCTCACATAAATATAACAACGAAAAGAAAACTCAAGTATTGTAGATCCTCAAGTTTGTCTCGGTTGAAATTTCATGCCGAAACTATAAGCTTCTGTTCAATTTTCTGAATGCATCAATGGCTTTCTTGATTTGGAGGGCAATTTCAGCATTAAGGGTATGTCATGTTCACAGTACTACCTAAATGCTCGTTATCCACAACCAGCTACTTTCCATATACATATTTGGTTTAGAGTAGGTCTTACTTGATGCAGATTGGTACATTACGGCTGTCTTTTTAGCTTGATTGTGAGACCCAATGCAATTCACGCTGTTGAGGAGCCAATAAAATACCGCGTGTCACTCCGGGAGTAAGCAACAAGATCACAACTGTCAGCATACAGATATTTGCGTATTTGTGATATGAACAACTCTCTCTCTCTCTCTCTCTCTCTCTCTCTCTCTCTCTCTCTCTCTCTCTCTCTCTCTCTCTCTCTCTCTCTTTCTCGGCAGCAAACCGTCTTATATTCAACATCCTACCCGTTGCTTGGTATTTGAAGTAAACTCTGTGCAAGCAGCTCTTAGAAGCCACCATGAAAACTATAGCAAAGTACAATGCGAATAGAGTGGGTTTGGTATATTTCCTTGCTTGACACTATTTTTAACCAAGATAGGATCACAGAGCTTACCATCCACATTATCACATGCTTTCATTCCCTCATGGAAAGCTTTAAGATCTTTTGATAAATGTTTCAGGGCACCCAAGTTTCTTCAGAATGCTCCATAAAATGTTTCCATCCACGACAAAAGCCTTAGTCAGATCAACAAAGACTTGATACGGGTTTATCTTCTTCTCAGTGTATTTTCCTGCAATTCATTATCTAACAGAAAAGGTCATATCCATTGTCACCCAGCTATTTATAAGAACACACAGAGACTTAGGGAGGGCTTCGTGGGGCCTCTGCTTACAAGAGAGAGAAGAGATATCCCACAGTAATTCCCCCAGTCGTCCTTCCTACCTTTCCATTTATAGAGAATCATCTCTCCAATCACTTGTGACACTCTCTTCAATCCAGACCTTTTGCATTGAATTAGATAGATATTAGACCGTATTTCAAGATTTCAGCATAGAGGCCATCCATTCTTGGTGGCTTCCCAATATTTAAGCTTTTTACTGCATTTTAAAATTCTTCAAGGAGAGGAGCCTCTCCCATATGTTCTTCAGTGGACATACATCGAATCAACCAACAAACTGTCTCACCAACCTGACAAGGCCTATTTCGTTAATGTTATCTCCACCTCACAAGAATACCTTCGGGATCGCCCTACAATTCTTTGCGATCCAGAGCACATAGAGGAACAACAGGAGAGGAAGAACCCATAAAATTCCCGCAACAAGTTATACAGAAGCATCGTATTGATAGAATCAGATACAGATTGGATCCGATCAGCTTCATTCTTCCACCAAGTATCTTATATGTAACAAATCCTGTACTGTACCATACAGCTTCATGTGCTTGTACAAGATTTCATTATGTTTTCCATGTTTTCCACTAAGAGCTTGCATTGAATTGAATGTCGTCCATTCTCTTCACCAACTCTTCCTTAATTGCATAATCTTTCTGACGCTTCATATCTAATTTCTTTGAAATCGTCTCATCATTGGCTCTTCGGTTTTACAATAAACTTCACCTTTGCGTGAGCAAGAGGATGGCCAGGCCGGCAATTAGCTCCGTGCATAACACGGACATCACACACATTACGGACATCACACACATTACGGACATCGCATCTACGAACAAGAACAAAATTAATCATATGCCACTGCTTCGACTCAGGATGCAATTGGGTTGCCTTCTATTTACATTTCTGTTGAAATATGGTGTTTGCTATGCACAAATTCAGGTATCAGGCCATTATTAAATCCACATAGAAGCTTTTCCAGCTTGGAAACTATGAAACGCTTTGCTGCAAACGCCACACCAGCCTTCCTTTTGCACCAGCCTGCTCTCCCACTCTAATAAAATGTGTAGCCACCTGATTGTTCTCTGAAGTGACCCTCTTCAAAAAGCCTCATTTCAAGCAAAGCCATCACATTTATGTTATATCGCTATAGCCCTTTTGCTAGAAGCGCTAATCTTTTTTTTTTTCAGAGCTTGTCCTAGGGGATTCATAGTCTAATAAGGAACGAATATTCCAGCAACCAGCATTCGAAGCTTTGAATCTTCTCGTAAATCAAGGTGACAACGGAACCCAGGCAACGGTACCCTGGGACACCTGCCGAACCAAACCCATTCACTACCCGTTCCAGAACCCCTGTTGCCATTATTCTGTAAATTGTTGTCATTTTATGTTGTTTCGCCTTTTTTAATACAGCCAGACTATGCAACACATAGTAGAGATGTTAATAGAAATATTAAGAAATCAAGCGGTGTGTGTGTGTGCGTGTTTGAAACTTTTAAAGTGAGGAAATGTGTTATAGAGGGGCAATCCCACATTCTGAAGAACGTGTGCGTTTACTCAAAAAGAAGACCTACGCCATTGGATGCAAACAACGTGATAGGTATTACATTAGTTTTCGTTCTTTTATACATATGTCCAAACAAGGACTAGGGAGTCTCTCGCTTCCAGTGGACTATCATTCGGGTTTATTCCTTGATCCTTGATTCCTTGGTGCGTAAACATATACGGTCATGGCCAATGATTTTGGCAAACATTGTTTTTTTCTGCTATTTCATGTGAAATAGCATGTGAATGTTAATGATTTAATATTATTTTAACAGGTTATCTGTTATCCAGTAAAATTTGAAAGAAAAACTGTTGAGAAACCAATAGTTCTGCAAATAATCATCAGTTTGCAGAATTGGTTATATTTCCTACAAGTGGAAATCAAGTTGGAATCGCATGCAAACTAATACTTAATAACCAAAACAGTTAAGTAACGTATAATGTCATATTACCATCAGCCTTTTATAATTGAATTTAAATTAATGAATGCTCTTTTTCCTCACAAAAACTTCAAATTTAATTTATTTTTATTGCAAGGATGGTATTGGCGCAAGGAAAAAGGTCAGTCAATAATTTCTTTCCACCAAAATGGCCTAACACAGGATATTGCTGATAAAGGCATTGCGCCAGAAAGAACTGTGTACATGATTATAAAACCTTTTAAAGAAACAGGATCCATGACGGTGAAGAAGGCCTCTGGTCGCCAACGTCTATCCTCTGACCGCCAAGACAGGGTTTTGGTGAGAAATTCATTGAGGAATCGAAGTGCCGGCAGCAAACAGCTTCCTAAAGAGTGGGAATCAGTCGGTGTCAGGACTTCAGCTCGGACTCTTAGACAACTTCTTGACAATGGTCTCGCTTCACGAAGTGCTGCAAAGAAACCTTTTTTGTCCATAAGAAACATGAAGGACAGGCTTGCGTTTAGCAGAAAATATAAAAATTAGTATACTGAACAATGGGACAAAGTGATTTTTCTGTTGAAGCACCATTTCGATTGTTTAGGATATCTGGAAAAAGGCTCGTCATAAGGCGGCAAGGTGAACGCTATGAAGCCTGTATCGTGTTCATGATCAAACATCCAGAAATTTACATTTTCCAAACACAGCTAAAAAGATAAAAAGTATCTTGGAGATAAAGGTGCTGAAATTTTGGAGCCTTAGCTGGGAAATTCTCCAGATATAAATCCTATTGAAAATTTGTGGTCCATCCTTAAAATCAAAGTTGACAGAGAAAATCCAACAAATATTGAATAGTTGAAAGCTCGCGTACAACAAGAATGCAGGTCTTTAAACGTAGAACTGACTCAGTCATTGGTTTCCAGCATGCCTAAATGAATCATGGACGTCTCGCAACATAGGGGTCGCCACTGCAAATAGTGCGAGGAAGATGAATAACCGTGTATCACACCTTATTATTATTCATATGCTTCATGTGTGTTGTTATTCTTCGTTAATATGCTCGTATGCACTCAAACAAATCAACTCTTTGCCTTAGATAGGTATATTTATATATTTTTGGTGCAAAATAACGCTTTTGTCAAAATCATTGGCTACGTCTGTAGACATTTCCTGTTGAATGGCCGCTAATTCTACTGATTTATCTGCCCTTTTTCCACCTTTCTACGTGTATACGTGTGTGTTTGTGTATGTGAATTTGTCTGTCTGCCTGTACATGTATATAAATACTAGCCTAGAAGCAGATCTTCGGACGGCATCCACTCTGGCTCCTGCTGAGGGTAATTTCAGGCCTTCGGCAATACTATCGGGCCGCTTCGCGGCCCTCTAATCTTCTTTAATGAAGAGTATTTCTGAAACTGTGCTAAGCACTGATGCTGATCATAGTTTAATCAATAAGCGTAGGAGCGAGATAAATGCAGCAAAAATAGAGGGGGTCAGTGGGGCCCCATTTAAGCGCCTCTTTAGAAATTGAATCTCCTTACGATACTCCCTGGGTGTTCATGGTATGAAATTCATTGTCATTGCTTCGATTTGGTTGCCAATGCCATGTATTTAGTTTAAAAGGCAGTAAAGATAGTGGGGTCAGTGGGATTCCAATTAAGCGGCCCTTAAAAAATAGACCCCATTAGAACATTCCCTGGGATTAGGGCAGTTTCTGGTTTGAGTTTCGTTGTCCTTGCACCAATGTTCTTGGAGGAGTTAACAAACATAAAAACGTAACGGACAGAGAAACATATATACGTATATATA
>NC_068984.1:89583473-89586520 GCF_001194135.2 Octopus bimaculoides | reverse complement strand
AAATATAGATGAAAGGTTTGAAAATGCAATTTTAAAGTTGTTTATTCACTTGACCGGTTTCACGTTTTTAGAAAAAGATTGTCAAAAGTAAAATGTAAAGCTTTCTATGAGCTTTGTTGTATTAAGTAGTGGTTACCACAAACTTATTAAAAAAACAGAAATACATTCTTTGATAATAATAAGAAAATGTTAAAAACAGTTTACAAGAAAGTATTTGAGAAAGTAATCAGAATGGGACTCCAAAAAAGTAGAGTTCAATAAAAATTATTTTTGTTTGGTAGTATATATACACAGATGGAGATATATTTAAGAATTTACAAAAAATTGTAGAATAACTGACCTTTCTGACATTTTCTCTTGTGTGTAGCTAAGGAATGTTTGCTATCTTAAGGGATAGTGTGGGAAATTGGTTGGGGGTGGAGACAGAGCAATGTGGAATTAAAGGGATTTTTTTTGTTTCTGGGCTAGTCTGCCATGGTTCAGTGGTTTTTGGGACTGGTCTTAGAAGTCAGAATGGTGCGTCTGTCTCTGTGCACGTCTCTATTTGTGTGTGTATATATACATGTGCTTGTGTTTTATATTTGGTGGGATGGTGTGAGTACATGTGTGCACGTTTGTGTATGTGTGTATGTGTGTGATAAGTATTTGTCTGGGTGTTGTTTGCGCATGTGTGTATGTGTTTGTTCGCGTGTGTGTATGTGTGCATCTATGTGTGTGCGTGTGTATGTTTGTGTGTTTTGTGTTGGTGGGGATGTTATATGAGTGTACGTGAGTGTGTGTGTACGTCAGTGTGAGTGTACGTGAGTGTGTGTGTGTGTGTGTGTGTGTGTGTGTCTGAATATGTTTATGTTATTATAATTGTCCTTGTGTGTGTGTATGTGTGTGTGAGCTACCGTATGTGTGTGAGGGTGCAAATGTATGTGTGTGGGTATGTGTGGGTGTGTATGTGTGTGTGAAGGAACAATATACAAATTCCAGTCGGGACACACTTTTGTCATAAAAAATTGCTTCACCTGCGCATCAAAGAATTTACTTTATGCCATAAGGTGTGAAGGGTGCCACAAAGATTACATAGGGCGAACGAGCCCTACCCTCAGAGAAAGTATGACAGTCCACCACCAACAATTGAAGGATCCCACAAGACAGATACCACTTAGTGGGCACCTATATATCTGTGCACAAAACAAGTTACCCAAATTCCTAGTTTTCCCAATATACCAATGCCCGGACAACACTACTGACCAAACACGAATAAATAAGGAAAATAGTCTTATTCAAAGATGCAAACCACAACTCAACATACTCTAACATACCCACTCCAGGTACACACCAAAAAAAAACACACACAGAAACACATACCGATGTACAAAATCACACACACACAAATACAATGCAAACCTCCCACGCAAACACACACACATACATATACACACACGCACAAATACAATATCCCTACACTAGAGCACAAACCTACACACATTCCAAGAAAAGATGCATACATATATACACTTGCAATACGATTCTAGCAACCATAACCAACACTCACACACACATACACACATACGTAAGCACATACATGCACGCACCTACACACACCACCCTGACAATCACAAATCATATTCACACAAACACACCCACACATACACAGATACATACACAAACACGCAAATACAACACAACCCACACACACACACACACACACACACACACATACACACACACACACACACACACACACACACAACAAACACAATACCCCCGTTTCCCAGTAAGAATCACACACACACACAAAGAAAAAACACACATATACACACAATACAATCCCAACAATCACAACAAAACTCACAAGCACACAGACATACACACATACAAAAAAGTATGCACATATATAATGACACACACCTCCCCGACAAATACAAAACACAGACACACTCACACAAATACACCCACACGTATACACGCACACTGCACTAACAATACAAACAAAACAAATCACTCACAAATACAGCACACACACACACACACACACACATACACACATGTACACACACACACACACAAACGCATACCCAGTACCAACATGCACAGAACGTACACGCACACACATACACACCACCCGGATAAACCCAACACACACGGACACACATAGAACCGCTGATAAATACAACACACTCACACACACACACATACACACCCACACATACCAACACACACATACATTTGCACTTTCACACACACATACGGTAGCTCATACGCACACACACACACACCACCACCACCACCACAACCAGGACAATTATAATAACACAAACATTCTCAGACAGAGACACACATTCATGTACACTCACACTCACGTACACACATAACATCCCCACCAACACAAAACGCACAAACATACACATGCACACACACAGATGCACACATGCACACACGCGAACAAACACATACACACATGCGCACACACAACAGCCAGACAGATACTATTCACACACACATACACACACACACACCACCAGGACAATTATAACAACACATACATACTCAGACAAAGACACATACACACACACACACACACACGTACACATACATAACATCCCCACTAAAGCAAAACGCACAAACATACACATGCACACACAGACGAACACATACACACGCGCGAACAAATACATCCACACACATGCGCACACACAACACCCTGACAAATACTAATCATACACATACACACACATACAAACGTGTACACATGTACTCACACCATCCTGCCAAATATAAAACACAAGTAGATGTATATATACACGCACACACATAGAGACGTGCACAGAGACACACACTCACAACATTCTGACTTCTAAGACCAGTCCCCAAAACCACTGAACCATGACAGACCAGCCCAGAAACAGAAAAAAATACCTCTAATACCAGATTGCTCTGCCCCCCCCCCAACCTCCCACACCGTCCCTTAAGATAGCAAACATTCCTTAGCTACACAAGCGAAAATGTCAGAAAGGTCAGTTATTCTACAATTTTTTGTAAATTCTTAAATATAT
>NC_068984.1:89579900-89580495 GCF_001194135.2 Octopus bimaculoides | reverse complement strand
AGCGTCGTATATATATGTACATAAATTCGGAGTTTTATTATGGCTACCAAATAATTGTCACATATTATTTACAGATAAATTCCTCTATTTACATTATCGAGGTCTCTTTGTTTCTTTTGTTGTCTTATCTTTTCTATCAATATATATATATATATATATATATATATATAGAGAGAGAGAGAGAGAGAGAGAGTGAGTGAGAGAGAGAGGCATGTGAAGGCGCATGACTTTGTGGTTAAGCTGTAGCACTCATGATAGCGAGATCGTGGGTTTGATTCCCAAACCAGTCGTTGCGTTGTGTTCATGAGCAAAGCACTTTATTTCACGTTGCTCTGCGATCATTTCGATATCTAACATGTGACACCCATTGCACCTGTACAGGTGATGTCGATCTGATGGAGGGAGTGAGCTTATGTCTACACAAACATTTCACTATTATAAACAAATCATCTGTGTGGTTGTCGAACTCTCATACGTCGTCTAACGACGGGAGAGTCCATCATATTTATATGCATATATACGTATATACATGTGTGCGTGTGTGTGTGTGTGTGTGTGTGTGTGTGTGTATGTGTGTGTGTGTGTGTGTGTGTGT
>NC_068984.1:89578946-89579802 GCF_001194135.2 Octopus bimaculoides | reverse complement strand
GGGGTGCTGTGAATATATTGTCGTCTGAATTACGCACAAATGAATACATTTACTAAAATTGCATAAAAATATCTTGAAATACTAAAGAGTAAATTTATTCAAAAAAATCGCCATTGGCTTCAACCACGTCATTCAGACGACCTCGGAATCTCCTGCAACTCTTCAGGACGGTCTCCTTGTTTAAGTTGGTAAATGCTGCCATAATCCTTGCCTTCAATTCATCTTTGGTGTTACAAAGAGATTTGTTGGTCTCTCGCTCAACTGTTTGGTATCGAAGAATTGAAAGAGAGAGGCCCCTGCTCAATCAAGGGGCTTACAGTCTGGGGAGTTAAGTAGCCAGGTGTTAAGGGTAAAATTGTCTGACAGCCATGACTGTGTTCTCCTGCTTGTGTGACATGGTGCAGAGTCTCGTTGCCAGACATAGGGTCTTCCAGCAGCCGCTCTCTTAACCCAGGATAGCACTACCTCTTCCAGGCACTTGATGTAGGCCTCCGTATTGAGTGTGAGGCCGTGTGGGAAGATGAATGGAAGTATAACGTCGCCATTACTAGTGATCGCTTCAAACATCATGATGTTGCTGGATGTTTGTTTTTTATCACTCTCAGTACATGTTTTGGGAACACGGCAAGCCAACGGTTGTTCTGTGTTCATCTGTTTGTATTGGAATTCCCGGTGCGACTGCCAGGCAGTACAGTATGTCATTTCCAAATTTCTCACAAAGTGAATTGTTTCATGGTACTGTTTGCTGACCCTACCATAATGTGTAGTCAACAAAATCGAAAACAAACAGTGCACATGCCCTAAATTAAAAATATAGAATGGCGACAATTTACCCATCGACCCTGTGTGTGCGTAT
>NC_068984.1:89571991-89578875 GCF_001194135.2 Octopus bimaculoides | reverse complement strand
ATATATATATATATATGTATATATACATGTATGTATGTATGTATGTATGTATGTGGATCAATTCATTTCAGAAATCGAGCTAATACTCTTAAAATTCTATTCAATTTTTTGAATCCACAAATAGTTAACTCATCAGTAGTTGACATGTTATTAAAGTATCCTAATACCCTAATACAATGTTATAAAGGAAACATTCTTCTTTTGTGAAAATCTGAGAATAAGTACAAACGTAATTTAGATATCGAAGTTATAAATTCTGTGTGCACTTACAGAGCACACGGAAAGAGCATGTGAAATGCTTGAAATCAATCCGCTTTATCTGCACTGATGAAAATGGGATTTCAGACTTTTGGCATCATAAACATTCTATCAAAATTTAAAGATTTGATACGTGTGTGAAGATTACCAGATGCACCATAAAGTATGATTTCAACGATTGCATCTTTAAAACATTTTAAGATTTGGGAAGTGAGCATTCAGTTTTTTTTTTTTTCCACACTAAATTTCATTGGTTGTCACAAAGAAAACTTCTAGGTCGACCATTTGAACTACAGGGAGAAATTAAGGTGTTTTTTCTGGAAAGGTGTGACTATAATTGAGCTGTGTAATTGAAATCACAGGAATTCACCTAAATATTGGTTTACGTGGCTGATATTTTCTCTCATATTAATGCCCTGGTTATACCTCTTTAAAGAAAAAGGATAAATTAAAGGCTTTAGAAAGTTAAATAGCTTCAAAGAAAATTTATCTGTTTGGTATCGAAGAATTGAAAGAGAGAGGCTCCTGCTCGTTGCTTTGTTCCCGTTGCCGGAAGGATCCCGTACTCGTGGCCAATTGACGCTGCTGGATCTATAACTCCTACAAAGTATATGACTTATTTGGAAATGATGCCAAAACTGTTTGACGGATTTTTACTGCTGACAACCTGGAGATTTCAGAAAAATTTATTATGAAGCCATATATCTACTATTTGGAGAAAATGTCAGATAATGATGAACTGAAGAAAGACCTTATTTACTTGCAAAAAGTCAAGCTCTTAAATTGCAATTTCAAAGTAAAACTTTGGAGAGGTTTTGATTTCCAACACTGGATATATTTCCAAGATTTTGTGTCTTCATTTGTCATAACATAACTTGTATGAATCTGGATTCAGTTCTCTCTTGCCAATCAAAATAAAAATCTAGGAATCGTCAGAAACCACGAGTAGACCATCAGATCGCAATGAGCAAGAATATTCTGCATATCGACCGAATCGTGAATACAAAGCAGAAACAAAGAAGTCGTAGAAGCAAAGAAGTCATGTTCCCAATCTAGACTGACTTCACTTTTATCTTTTAGCTTTTACCTGCTTCAGTCATTATATTGCGGCCATGCTGGAGCACAGGCTTGGAGAATTTTTAGTCGAACGGATCGACCCTAGTACTTATTATTTCAAGCTTGGCACTTATTGTAGCGGTCTCTTTAGCCAACCCGCTAAGTTATTGACACGTAAGCACATCAACACCGGTTGTCAAGTGTGGTGGTGGGGCACAATCATAGATACACACACACACAAACACACACACACACACATACACACACACAGAGGTATATATATACATATGTAAAAAATGGACATAATTCATTAATCAAACTGCAAATATGTATAAGTACATTGAAGATATAGAACTCTGACACATCGAAGAATGTAGTCGATAATACCACTTGACTGATGATTTATGTTAGCGACCTCGGAAAAATGAAAGGCGAAGTCGAACCCGGTAGTTTTGGGGCTCCGATATATTGATTATATTAAAATACAAAAAAAAAAAAAGTAAATATAAATGAATAGTTATATATTAAAGAGAATTTTTACTCTTTGTACGACTCGCTTTCTAGTAACTATGCGATCTTACCTTGAATTTTTCAGTGGGTCAGTAATTGTTAGGGAATAAAGTATTTTCTGCCTCTGAAATAAAAGGCCAATTTTGCTTGTTACGTTAAGGAAGTGCGCCTGTCATGGCAGAGCGTAAGTGATAGTGCGGCCTAGCATTTGGACTGATCTATATTACTTTAGATACGTGTGACTGCTGTCTAAGAATGTGAGGCGTGATTATTTTTTCTTGATGTGAGCTATCCTCGAAAGACACAAAACTATCATAACTCTACAGGAGGAGGCTTTCGAGGTCTCTGTTTAGGTTTGGTAAGTGGTGTCTAGGTTTAATATGAATGACGCTTAAGTAGAGAGACGGTAACACGTGCGTAAGTGTGGGCATTTTTGGCTGGAACAGCAAGAATATCATTGATATAAAGAAGGAAGAGTGTGAAGGACAGAACTGAACTCTGGTGTACATCAGAGATAGAGAGCACTCTATCAGAAAAGGCTCCGCAATAGGAAACTACTGACCCAAGAGATAAGAGAAGAGGGTAGCTCACAGACTGGTAGCTTTTATAAGTTTTGCATATCAGATGCTGTCGAAAACTTTCTTGATGCCGAGAACATTGCCTCTAGCAAATTTCTTAGAGTGAGAATCCATTCATGAATGACATAAAGGAGTTTTATGGTGGTCATGAGAGAGAAAGAGAGTGAAAGACAGACAGACAAACAGATACAGAGTCAGACAAACAGACAGACAGGCAGAAGCAGAGAAAATCAATATATTGAAGTATGAATTTCTTTATAGGTATCTCCATTACTCTTGAGATACTGGGAGTGAGCACGACAGAACGATAATTGGTAGGGATCAGATGGGTTTCTCTTTGGGGTATGAGACGCACTGTAATGTGTTTCCAAACATCGAGTCATATGCTTGCTGAGAGGTGGGAATTTAAGATCAGGTCAGTAACCTTAATGATCTGAAGTAATCGGAGGTACTTTTGCGCATGGTACGTATGTATTCAAAGTATTGAATGCGCTTAGCATGAATGTATTCAAAGTAATAAATCTGGTTAGATGGAAGTGGGTAATTTCGAAAATATTCACCGTGTAGGTAGTGTGGAGCTGGTTGCAAAGCGATAGCGAAGATAGATGCTTTACGTACAGGAGTACTATTCACAAAACCGTTGTAGTAGAGAAGTGGAAAGGAAAGAGCAAACTGAAAATTTAATTGTAATACTTTTGACAAGGAATCAGGAGGATCACTTGCAATTTGGGAGATAGGGGAGCTGAAAGACTGCGTGATATACAGTGGTATCTTTTACGATTCGGAAACTGATTTTGCAAGAGTTACGATCTTGGGTAAACACCATTCACTTTTGATGAGTGCGTGAATTTCTCCGGACGTTTGTCTTTAATATGAATTATGAATAAACCATTCAAGGGATATAGGGCATGTAGTTTTTGCTGTGTGTGAAGTGGAGAGACATGTCTGAGACGGTACTTTCTGTCAAAGGCTTGTTTTAGTCAAAGGCTTAATAGCTCAAAAATGTAGCACATGTGCTGTCAGAGATTGCATAAAACTGAGAGTTCTGCATAACTTGAAATATTAGAGGATTCATAGGGAAGGCCTTGTCATGTATGTGGTTGTGTAGTCGTGGTAAGACAGTGACCAGACCACTCCATAGGTGAAGAGACAGTTATGGACTTGTAGGCAATGGGTTTGGAAATGAAAAAGAGATCAAATGTGCTTGGGAGTGTCTGTGTGTCAGTCAAGGTTACTTTTAGGGAGTTAAGCAAGTTGCTGTAAAGAGTTAGGGATGTATCAGTGTTGAGTGAGTGTCAAAAGAAGGAAGATTAATAATAAACTCTGAGACAAGAATGTATTATGTAATAATAAATATAGAATTTATTTCAATATATATAAAAATTTCTTACATAGATATAAGTACAGATATTTATAATGGATGACAAATGAGACTATGCGTTGTTTGTATCAAAATCGACGTTTATACATGTTGCGAACTCAGATTGCAGATAACTTACCTATCTTTCATAATGAAGCAAAATTCGTATATATTTTTACATTATGGCTCGAAAAGACTTGGAAAAGAACTGCTGCCAGCAACAGATTAGGTGTCCTCGTGAAGAACAACCGAAAATTATTCATTTCAGTTAATTAGAATTAATACATTTCCTGAAAGAAGTTAGTTTCTCTGCAATACTCGTCAGACAATGTCATAAAAAGGAATATAAGAAGAATGAATGATGACAAAAATGTTTACGAAGATGTAGGTGCAGGTGCCGATGAAGAAATCATGTTTTAAATATAAATTGTATATTTACATAAGCAATAATTTACTAAAATAAAGTAAATGGAAGAAGTTCTCTTGACTGATCCTGCAGTCGTTACGAAATAAGACTATAACCTATTGCTTTTACACATTTTTCTGTATTGGAAAGGTCGATATTCAGCTCTCTGTACTAATCGGTTGTAATTTGGTGCATTGTAAATGTACCTATGATACGGTTGACTGCTCAAAGAGCGCACAAGTTGTATGTTTCGCCATTCTTTACGTCCGACGCTTATTAGAAATACTTTTGCCCCATTCTGTTTAAGTTTTTTAGTTTCACTAACTACATCAGGTTTTATAACTGATACCAATGGATCAATAAATAAAACAGCAGTTTTACTTTTGTTGATATTACTTTCTTTGTATAGTTCGTTTCCAATCTGGTGCACAACATCTGCCAATCCAGGAACATTTAATTTGATACTATGGCTTATATCTGCTTCCGATTTATTTAACAATGATGTGAATGGAACATCGTAGCTTGTAGGACAATGGGCATAGGTAACAACTGCAAAGTTGCCATAATCAGTGTACGGAAGAAGGGTATTGATGAACCTCGTGATCATATTGGCTCGATAGGCTCCCATTAATAAAAGATCATATCCAAAAGATATAGCGCCTGAAATAAATGAAAAAATAATTTTATGAAGTTAAGATACAGAACATGATTAGTTTAGCGACTTCTTCATATTTAATTCGACTAAACAAAACACGTACTTAAAACAGTATTTGGTTTTTTGGGGGTTTTTTTTCAATAAGATATGGAGGAGGAAAGTTGATTTTGTAATAAAACTCAGAGGTTAGTAAATCGCTTACTTTCTGTAGTAATATTCTTTTCTACATTCTTCATATTTATTTTTTGGAATTTTACTTGAATGAGTGAAATATTCCAACTTAAAATCAGTAATTTAAAATCTAATGAAATGTAAATATTTAGCTCACAAAATATCTATCTATTTTATCAATGCTTTTACACATAAAATAACATTCTAAAAATAAAAGAAATATTTCATTTGGTAAAAAAAATATATTTTTCTTTATAGTGTTACTGAATTATCTCCCTTTATCTTTCAACCACATGCATTTTTATGACGCGCCTTTTAACAATGTTGTAACGATAGGAATCTCTATTCGTAATTACTAGGAAATTATCAAAGGTTCTGATCAATATAAGCATTAGGTCTTTATGTGCGCGTGCATGTGTGTATAGAAACTTTGTTCCCAACCACATGGTTTCGGGTTTAGTCCCATTGCATGTGGCACACTGGGCAAAGTTATTCTATGAAACCTGGGCGGACCACCAAAGCCTTGCTAAACGGAAACTGAAAGAAACCCGTCGTATATATGTGAATGTGGGTGGGATGTAAAGTGTGGAATATGGGGATGGTCAGGTATAGTGTGTGTGTGTGTGTGTGTGTGTGTGTGTGTGTGAAAAAGGACCATAGTTCCTCCCCATGGGCTCATAAGACCGCTTTCCTGGATTCATGTGCGTATATATTTCCCTACTGGACGGGACGCCAATCGTCGTCTGTCGCAAGATTATTCATTTTTACCAGCTAAGTTTAAAGTGTTCAAGAGTAACGAGGAGAAAAATGTACAATAAAGTACTTAAAAACACAATGCATCCCTTTCTCCTGCAATCGGAACCACAATCCGATCATGAGGGCAACACCTTAACCAATAAGTAAAGTGCCTACACACACACACACACACACACACACACACACACACACACACACACACACACACACACACACACACACATACACACATTGCTATTATATTTTCTGTATAATAATTTGCCTTAAATTTTACCTGCATCTCTTGGCATCCTCGTATTGAACTCATTCCCATTGCCTAAAAATCACATCAACAAATGTCTATTGTTTCAATCCTTCACACCGCATATTTTCATCCCTAAATCAAATGCCTAACCATTTTCTAATTCCTTGATAGTAAATACACCTACATATTAATAACCCCTCTCAAGTACAAGTTATTTACATATTGTATATTTTTAGATTTTACTCTCATAACATGTTGAAACTCAATTTTCAAGCATTGATGATTATGCATTATGCCAACATTTTACATATTTGTACAAATACCATCTGGATATCTTCGCAACGTTTTTTCATTTATTATGGAATATTTGCAGTTTAAGTTGCGTCCCCTTGTATGTTTAGTAACTATTCGTTATGTAAATCATACTTTCACTTTTAATCTTTTTTTTAATTTTTACTTGTTTCACACTGTGGCCATGCTAGGGCACCGAATCGAAGAATTTTAGTCGAAACTACATCGGTACTTAATTGATTTTTAAAGCCTGGTACTTATTCTATCAAAAACTTTTGCCGAACCGCTAAGCTACGGGGACGTAAACACGCACTGGTTGTCATGCGATGGTGGGAGACAAACACAGACACAAAGGTACACACACACACACACAAACATACATACATACATTCATACATATATATATATATAGATATGCAGGGCAGGGAATCGTCAATTAGTAATAAAATTAATAATTAACAATTTTGCCGGGTAGCTCAGTATGAAAAAACCTTCTTCGGTAAAAAACATTTATAATCATAAATATATAGGGATTGACAGTAACCTGCTTCTTCAACATACTGAGAATTCAGAAATAGCAGTCAAAGAACTACTGATAT
>NC_068984.1:89570917-89571981 GCF_001194135.2 Octopus bimaculoides | reverse complement strand
GCATGTTATAATTGCATACTTTATTCCTACATATGTTTCAAAGGATTACAACCTGTGTGGTCCATAGGGATCTTTGATATTAAAATTGTAACCTTCTCATCAGGGAAAGCATGGGAATCATCTTAAACGTAAGACATTATGACCCATTATCAGAAGAATTTTTATTCATTAAGATAGAAGAAATACACATAATTATATATATATATATATATATATATTTACGACAGGCTTCTTTCAGGTTCTGTCTATCAAATCCACTTGCAAGGCTTTGGCCGGCCCAAGTCTATTGTAGAAGACACATACCCAAGGTATTACGCAGTGGTTCTGAACCACGAAACCATGTTGTTGGGAAGTAAACTTCTTACCACACAGCCAAGCCTAAAAATTAAAAATTTTACTTCATCTACTCTGTATTGATTACCAGCTTCATTTCTAATCCGAATTCTAACCCAAACTGCTTTAAAAGTTTCGTTTCGTTCCTCTGTTGCCTTTATTTTTAATATATTTTGTTCAATTTTTTTTTTTCTACCATCTTTTTTACTATCTTATTAACTTCTTAATATGGCTACTAATGAGCTTCTTCCGAGACTCGAAACAATCTTGCAAGTTGTAATCTTTAACTACAAAAATATATAATACCCTTCCTTAACCAGATAGAGCCCGTTATTTAAATTGTGGGTGGGGGGCAGTGTATTGTTATGATGTGAAATCCTCGTTCACTTGTATGTTATTGTCGGCACTGCAATATTCTTGTCGCCACCATTGTGTTGTGGCGGTATTCCGTGTTTTATCATCTTTGACTCGTCTATCGTACTATCGCTGACAGCTCCGCAAGACAATGATTTTGAAACGTCTACCTTGACATTAACTCGAATTCTTATATATCACGTAACTGACACTACTCCAACTGTGAACTCGTACAACGACTCTACTACTACTGACCTTCCTACAACGACTAACTGCCTGACTTTGTTACGCAGGAAGGGGAGTACCATTTTCACAACACACACACATACACACACACACAAATATATATATATATATATATATATATATATATATAT
>NC_068984.1:89560123-89570157 GCF_001194135.2 Octopus bimaculoides | reverse complement strand
TATATTTGATCCTTTATATTGAACACTCAATATTTCATCTACATTCAATACTTTCTTTCATGGTGCCATCCATTTTTATTTTATTTTATTTTATATTGTATATTGTATATCATATTATATATTGTATATTCCATATTCTATACCCCACATTAGTTCTGCAGGAATATAAATAAAACATAAAAAACAGACAGTGTTGGAACTCTTTTAAGCAAAATAATATATTCCTCTATACACAATCATACAAAAAAACCCACCTTTTTTGTATTTATTTTTACTCGCATATATATATATATATATATATATATCTGTGAGTGTATGCATGTATAGTCCTTAATTCTACTTTTGCTATTGCAATGCATGTTCATTGTCCACCTATGCATAAACTACATGGTTTCTAATCAAAGGCCTTCTACATTGCCACAAATGAAAGGTGAAAGGTGCTCAGTATACGATTAGTTATTCATTAAAGTTAAAAGTGACAGAAGGAAGAGAAACTAAATTCTACAGGAAATTTAACCCAGTGTCCTAATGTATGTCACTCCATCTCACTCCACTGAGATAATAACTAATATTATGTATCATAGTAGAACAGTGATAGATTTTTCAATATTAAGCATGCTGTATGGTTAAGGAGCTCCCTTTGCAAACACATAGTTTCGGGTTCAATCTCACAATACGGCCGGGTTCAGTCTCTCAATTCAGCACCTTGAACCAGTGTGTTCTACAACAGCCGGGGACCGATCAATGCCTTGTGAATGAATTTGGTAGATAGAAACAGCGTGGAAAACGATCCTATATATACACGTATAAGTATGTGTTTTGAGTGCGCTTATGTGCTTGTATTTGATCTCCACCACTGTTTTACAACCGGTGTTTGTTTGTTTACGTCCCCGTTACTTAGCGTTTCGGCAAAATAGAACCGAATAGAATAAGTACCAGAATTAAAGATAAATACTAGAGTCAATTTGTTCGACTAAACCCTGCAGCAAGTAAAATTCAAAACATAAAAGATGCTGTTCTTTCTAGAAGGAATATCACTAGAGAGAAAAAGCAACATAAATTCATGATTTCAGCTTATGTCTTCTTTGTGCAGAGGTTTCCAAACTGTGTGTTGTGTGCTTTTAATGTGGGATCTTTTCCTTTTGATCGGCATGTCGATAAATTAATTTTTTCAACTAAACACTTTAAAACTTCAAATACTGGTAGAATGTGTCATATAGAACATCCTTTACTCTTAGCGTTGTTGAGAAAAGTTTGTATTTTCGAAGTTACTTCGTGTTAAAGTTGTCGTATTTCGGTAATTTCAACCAATCAATGATGTCTATTGAGCTGAATAAAGTTACTGCTGTTGTTTGTCAACAACAACTTCCGGTGGTGTATATTTCGTTTGTCACTGTTATTTATGACATATTTCACCTCAGTTACGTTCGTATGAATAAACGAGTGTATCTGAAGCACGTTTACTTCACGACAACACCATAATCGTTCGTGAATTTCTACTGCTTTTAAGTTTTGTTTTCCTGTTTTTCAGCTACTATTTTCGGAAAGACTTCCTCCGCTCCACCCCCCATTTTCTCGCAAATTATTGTTTTGTTTTTTTTTATCATTTTTTTGCCAAAATCCCAGCTACGGAGATTCCGGAAAATTGCCCCTCCAATTTCTTCATGTTTCACTTTTTTTCCGTAACCTTAACCCTATCCCTAAAACTCTAACCCTAACCCTAAAACCCTAACCCTAACCCTAAAACCCTAACCCTAAAACCCTAACCCTAAAACCCTAACCCTAAAACGCTAACCCTAAAGCTAAAACCAGTACAAACGCACAAACGATGTCATAAATAATAGTGACAAACGAAATATACACCGCCGATAGTTGTTGTTGACAAGCAACAGCAGTAATTATATTCATTAATTGGTTGAAATTACCGAAATACGACAACTTTAACACGAAATAACTTCGAAAATGCAAACTTTTCTCAACAACGCCAAGAGTAAAAGATGTTCTATATGACACATTCTACCAGTATCCGAAGCTTGAAAGTGTTTAGTTTAAAAGAATTAATTAATCGACTTGCCGATCAAAAGGAAAACATCCTTAATTTGTTACAGATAGTTTCTATGTGTGTTGTGAAACTAAGTCAAATCTGTCCGAATTTCACGAAGTATATTTTCATAACAGACGACTCTGTGAATATTTTTAGATACGTGATTTGTGAGAGGCGACATAAAAAAAGCTATATTTTAAAAAAGTACATTGGTTTCAAATTTTGGCCTCAAGGCTAGTAATTTCGGGCTAGGGAATAAGTCGATTACATCGATCCAACTAGTCAACTGGTACTTATTTTATGGACATAGAAAGGATGAAAGGCAAAGTCGACCCCAGTGGCATTTGAACTCAGAACGTAAAGACAGACGAAACACGACTAAGCATTTTGTCGGGTGCCTTACTTTAAAAAATTGAGCTAATGTAGAATGTCTGGAAAGCTCTGTAGTTATGTATGGAGGCAATGCTTTAAAGTGAGCTACTTACTCTGGTCATCTCTTTGCAGACGTGGAATTTTTGTTGTCGTTGGTTTCGGAGTCGTAGTCGTCGTTGTCGGTTTCGGAGTCGTAGTAGTCGTTGTCGGTTTCGGAGTCGTAGTCGTTGTTGTCGGTTTCGGAGTCGTAGTTGTTGTAGTTGGTGGCGGAGTTGTAATATCTGTAAACAATAAGTAAACGATAAAAAAATATAGTTTGTAAGCCAAAGAAACAAAAAAGTGTGTTGACTGTTATATTATATTTTATGAAAAAAAACAAACTTAATAACACTTAACCTATTAAAAATGAAACATTTTCATTGACAATGAAAAGTGATACAAGCACCAAGACATCAGATTAAGAGGAAAGCGAAAATGAGAATGAGTGACAGTTTTCTCAGCAGCATTATTGACGTAAATTATGTAAATTTGATACAATGAAAAATCAAGAAAAACCAACTTGGTGAATAACAGAGTATTGAGAACTGCATTACTCTTATTTATTTTTTCTCACGAAAAAATTTCATTTCAGCAATAAAATGTTTTGATTATAGAATATTTAGATATGCATTACTGAATGTCAATGTCTGGATATAATTCATTCCTTTATTCCTTTTCTTCTTTTCGTTTGTTTCAGTCTTTGAACTGCGGCCATGTTGAAACATCATCTTCAAGAATATTTTAGTCGGTCGTATCAACCCCAGAACTTATTTTTTTAAAATCTGGTAGTAGTGATTCTATCGGTCTATTTTGTCGAAACTCTGAATTATAAGGAGGTAAACAAGCCAACAAAGACACCCATTCATGCATATATACATACGTACATCATTCATATGAGTGTGTGTGTGTGTGTGTGTGTGTGTGTGTGTGTGTGTGTGTGTGTGTGTGTGTGTGTGTGTGTGTGTGTGTGTGTGTGTGTGTGTGTGTTTGTGTGTGTGTGTGCGTGTGTGTGTGTGCGTGTGTGTATTCGACGGGTTCCCGTCTCTCACATTCACTCACAAGCCATTGGTCGACTAGGGACTATAGTTGAAGATACTTACCCAAGGGATCGGTACTGAGACTGAACTCGAAAGCATGTGGTTGCAAAGTGAGCTTCATAACTACACAGCCGTGCCTACCATATATTTAATAAGTTTGACTCAGTTCCACGTGACCTAAAGTTTCGTGGGTGCGTAGGACACATCCATCTCATCAGATGTTAAGACAGTCTTTCGTACAGTTTCTATCTATAAAATCCTACTAACTCATTTTGGTGACTGTTCCGAGTTTACAGTAAACGATACTTATGAAAAGTGCTGCGAGAGCCAGCAGTCCTTTATTACTCGGTAGAGTGGCAAATGCTATAGCCTCACAGTTATGCTGCTACAATGCTTCCAGGTATATTGTTTGTGATTTCTAAACTTACTTTAGCATAAATATATTTGAATTGAGCGAGAAAAGACGAGAACAAATGCAAAAAAGGGAAATAGAGAAACAAATTGGAAGTTAGTGAGAAAGAATTTTAGTAACATGAGAGAGAAGAAAAGAAGAATCGGGGGTGAGAGACAGAGGACAAATGATAAGCAGGGATATAGGCAGAGTAGTTTGAAGTTTCAAGAATTATGTTTGTGCAACTCACCTTCACATGTTTTTACACCAAATTGTTTTGCAATATTCTCCAATGCCGAGTAACTTGACACTAACCGGATATTTCTGACAGGATCACTAGCGATGGACTTCAACTCCCTTAAGTCATAATACAAACCGACACCAATAGCATAAATATGTACACCGAGTTTATGAAGCAAATGGGCTTCGTATCGAGTAGACCAGCTATCACGTGATTTCCCATCTGTGATGACTATTACCATAAATGGAGCTGTGAAGACTTTCATCTTTGGTTCAATTTCTGTTCTTAGGAGACGCAGAGCTTCTGCAGTGTTGGTTTCTCCGGTTCTATAAGGGATTTTTATAATAGCTTTCTGTAATTTCTTTTTGCTCGCATATCTTCCCAAAGGTATATCTAAATGAGCCGTACGACTAAATGTTATAGCACCAACACGTACATGAGAGTTGGTTTGACCGATATCGAAATTGTCGACCAATTCACGAGCAAATTGTAGCTGTTTTTTATAATCTTCTATCCAAATACTACTGGAAGAATCCATTACAAGCATAATATTTACTGCTTTTCCTTTGCAACCTATTTTGAAAAGTGAATAAATAAAGAATTTATGAATATAACAATTATTCTTTTACTGATTCTAATCAATTCGATTATTATCAAATAATATACTACGTTAAGTTACAATAAATATTCCTTTCTACTGAAGGCACAAGACCTTAAGTTACCATAAATATTGTGAAGCGAGTAACAGTAGAGCAAAAGAAAATAATTGTAAAGTTTCAATTCTCCATGTTTTAATAATCGTTAAGTACCTGTAACATGCTAAAAATTATTCAACCGTCTGCATTGCCTTCTTTCTGATGTTGACTTAATGCTTAATAAAGGGACCATTGGTGAGTTTCTTAGGGTTCTTAAAAGAAAAATCCTTCTACATTTCAATATTTATGTAGCTGTAAAATATTGAAGTATCTTAAATATTCAAGTTTTTTTTACCATAATTCGACGATATTGCCTGTTTTATATAAAGGTACTATGGCAGTTTATTTTGGCTCTCAATAAGCAGTCTTGATCTCACCTCGAAAGAATAGATCTCCGATATGTGAAATTATTGAGAGAATGAGGTTTTCAGGTATGTGTGCTTTCGTCTACATTGGGCATAATGTGTAAGACGCTTCTTACAATATTAACTTACACAATTGGCGGATTCATGTGAATCATAATTTAACCATACGATGCTACATTGCTACACTTAATTTATGTAGGTGTGGCTATCCATTATATCTTATGTATACATATATGGTTCACATACATTTGTGTATATTTGTGAGTATTTCCCACGTAGGCAGGGGAATTTCTAACCTATTTCAGTGAAATTAAATGCTAGATAAAGGAAACATGTCGATCATGACTTAGTTATCATTGCAGTCTAGAATATTTAAATATATCCGAACTTCCGTTTATATTTTGTGAGAAACATTACAAATTATAACCAGTTTTGTTTGTGACGTCATTGAAAACCTAAATGGTAAGTGCGAGACTTCAATTAACGCTATGCTGTAGACCTAGCGTGTGAAGTGGTTTTAAATGAGACAGATGATGTATATAAAAGTATTTAAGAAATAATTTACAAATCTAAAGAGAGAATAATATTATGAAAGTTTAACCTAAATAAAGAGATATTCATTCTTTACAATTTGAAAGATGTAAAACTATACAGTTACAGCTTACGTTTCATCGACATACTAAAGGCTGAGACCTGGAAGAAGAAAAAGAAAAACAGACGTCAATTTTAATAAAGAAACTTTAAAAAGTTTATCGGTCAATTATTCATATAATCTGTTTATAAATTTGTGTCTATATACTCTGAGATGAGACAATCCAAAGTTCATTCTAACTGACCTTTTACTGTGGAAAGGAAAGCGTCAAGGATAATAAAAGCATATTCCATAGATGATATTTTACTTAAAATCGACTAACATTTGTATCACGAGGAAGTTCTGAATTAAAAATTATTATAAAAGAAAGGCTGGATATTTTACTTAACCGAACATTATGAGAGACACACGGATTAAGATTTTAGGTGGTTAGTATATTCTGATCAGTGGTTTATTTCTGAAAACGTGACAGGATAACGCTCAGCAGCGTTGAGACGGCATATCTAACAATTTAAACTGTATATTCGGCTATGTTAGGCGAATTATTGGAGTGGAACAGCATTTTTAACTACCAATGAAATAACATTGAATAAATATAGACATTAGGTAGAGACAGCATGAGCTAATCTCTGGAAGATTATTGATCCTTATTTAGAAAATAAGAAAATAAGGATCAATAATCTCCGAGAAATTTCTTTTCAAAAATTGTAGTTGTCTGAATATTTTAACTTGCCGCTATATACGTCCACAAAGCAAAGGGTTTTCTGCTGCAATCTCACTTTTCTGATAAAAATCAATCACATAGTATCTGATTCGTACGAAATGATCCCTTTTCTCTGCTTAGGTATTGTAGCTGACTAAAATACACCATTTGATATCAATACATCGAATGATTTACCAAGTGTAACACTCTTCCCTTAACACTAAATCTTAATAAAATCTAAGAGGAAATACTTATGAAAGCGTTCTACATAAAAGAGATATGGCTTTATTTGAAACTTAAATCTCAATTCTTATATGAATATCAATTCATTTATATTCTTTCCAGTATAAGTTAACGTGGAATGGTTGTTTCTTTAAATATGTAAATACGCCTAACGAAATTTATTAAAATTTTTGATGAACATTGAGAAAAACATTTCAGAAAAGGTAAACATTTAGCAGTGTCAATGACAATTTCCTGATCCACCGTATTCTTGAGGTTAAAGGCATAAAAGTGTTAACTTCGAATAATATGAGAAATATGGTCTCTTATCCACTTTTCAATGGTTCCTTTCATGTTAAGTGTTTCTTATTTATTCAGGTCCATTCTAACACCTGATAAACTGTTTGATTTGGGTCTCTCTCCCACTCTCTCTCTCTCTCTCTCTTTCTCTATCTGTTGGCCTTTCTCTACTCTCTTACGCACATTCTCTCTTTCACATTCTCTTTCCTTTCATTTCGTTATGTTCTTTTCAATGCATAAATGTGTGTCCATTTGCTTACTCGAACAGAACTTTCTTCAAATATTATCATTTCTCATGATCTAATTTTATAGGTTTTAAAACAATGAACATACACAGCGTTGAAGATTAATTCTGCTAATATGGCTTGATTGGAAATTGGTGAACCACCAATGTGTTTACATTAGTTATTAGGATTTTATATTACAATATATGATCTGGCATATTTTCTTTCCTCCAATAAATTCGCTGCTGAAAAGAAAATCCATAGACATTTATGCCTGAATCAGTGCAGACAATTGTATTTCGTTTACTTTTTTAGATTCGGCGAATTCTTCAAAAAATTAGACTAGTTTTGCATAACAAAAACAATCCACTTATAAACTTCCCTAAGGTGAATTATGTGCTTGAGAAAAGGTTGAAATATTACAAATCAAAAAGATAAAATATTTTAAACCAAGATAACGCTTAAATGCCATGGAGTAATTTTCATATGGTTTCTAGTATGAAACCCAAATGAAAGATTTATCTTTAAAATTTTATCGTAAATAGCAACCAATCAAGTGTTGAAGTGAAAATGTGGATGTATAATGTGTTCTCGATATAAGTTCAGATGCAGACAACTTAGATATTGTACTTACTTATTTTATCGCCCCAAAAGTATTCAAACGTGATTGTAAATCGGAATTTAGAGAGACATAAAATACTGTAAAACATTGTCTAGTGCAGTGGTTCTCGATCACGTTCCATATGAACGCTGGTGGTCCAGATAAGATTGGGGGGGGGGTCTATGCTAGCAAAATAGTAAATTAGGGCTCCACAGAAGTATTTAAAGGGTCCTTGAAAAGTTCTCATCTAAATATATGTATGGCAAGAAATAGCTAGGTATCTTTCGCTAACATTTTACGTAATTCAATCTATATAAGTAAATGAGTGGATAACAAAACAGGAATTTTGAAAGATGCATCTTTAAAATTAGTTATTAAACATCGAATGGATATGGGGTAGGGGTAAGCCACCAGAATAAAATAGTGAACAAAGGGGTCCATAGATTTAAAAAATGGTTGAGAACCACTAGTCAAGTACTTCCGTATTTCGCCCCTCGGTAAAATGATTCTACCAACCAGCCAGATGTGTGGTTCTAGCCTGTCAAAGATCACATAATCTTCTATGTGTTGTATAACACAGATAGCCGTCATTTAAATGTTGTCATAAACATTAAATATCACACATTTTTTTTTATATCATGTATCAGAAATTGACATATACCGTTAATTCTTTTGCTGATTTCATGTCCTCAAAAAATTCCCATAATATATATATATCAGGTAGTTAATTTCACTTTGAGGCAGCTATTCTTCGAAACATAATATGACTTAGTTGAATATAAAACTGTTTTTCGGTACAGTCATACGTTTGGGATAGTATATATTTAATTCCAAGTGACTGATAGCATTACAGGGCTGGTCGTAAAGGTATTCAAATGTTTTACACAGTTTGATTAAAGATACAGCTCTCGAAACAGAATGTCCTATATCTGAAGAATTGATACAGGGCAATGTCATGCATGTCTTTGTTATATCTTGGATCATTTGCTACATCATCTTTACTGAATACCGTAGATCCAAATATTTCATAATATTAATGGATATATGTCTAGCACTTCTGGAGGAATGTACCTCGTTGAAACAAAATATTATGTACCATATGAAGTACGTATGTACCATATGAAGTACGTATGTACCATATGAAGTACGTATGTACCTTGGTACGGCGTATCTATACTTGCATGTGTGAAAATACACGCACACACACACACACACACACGCACACGTAATCACACACTCACACGCGCACACACACACACACATACACACACATACACACACACACACACATGTATAAATATATATGGTGGTTGTCTACTCCTTATGCAGAGCCTTACCACCTCTTGTACCTACACCTTAAAACCATCATGGCATCTGATGTGGCTTTTTAAACCAGACAATGTTTTGAAAAGACACCCACATAAATTGAATATCCGATTTGGATAACCAAGAGCTGCAGTTTAGTTCTGATCATTCTGGAACTTACAATGTCTTTTAAGGCCTCCGTTAGATTTGCAGATATTATGGCATACATTGCATTGAAAGGTGTGCACAGACATACAGGCAGAATAGTTAGTGTATTCATATATATCTATATATATGTGAATACACATACATGTATATATATATTATATACTTACACATATATATTGGGGTGGCAACTAAGTTCCCGACGTTTTTTTAATTTTGGAATGTATTGCGTTTTTATATTTTGGAATCTATTTTTTTCGACAATTCTATTTTTGAATCATTTTGGAATCTATTTTGTTTATTTCCTACTTAATTTTAGTTAATTTTTGTTTATTTTCAGATCATTAGAATGGAATGTCAAGTTAAGAAAAACGAGCATTTTCGACACCTTCTTTTTTCTTTTAATCAAGGTTCTAAGGCCGCAAAAGCTGCTCGCGACAATTGTGCTGTGTATGGAGTGGGTGCCATAGCTGAAAGAACCGCTCGTGATTGGTATGCCAAGTTCAAAAATGGAAATTTTGACCTCAAAGATGCACTTCGTTCTGGCCGTCCAGTTGAGTTCGATGAAGAGCGATTAAACCAACTTTTGTACGAAAATTCTCGTCAAATGACAAGGGAACTGGCAGAGAAAATGGAATGCTCCCACACTGCTATAGAGAAGCATCTTCACTCGATAGGAAAGGTTAAGAAGTACGGAGCATGGGTTCCGCATGCTTTAAGTGACAACAACAAAAATCA
>NC_068984.1:89556920-89558363 GCF_001194135.2 Octopus bimaculoides | reverse complement strand
ATATATATGCATATAGATTTATATATAGATACACACACACACATATATAGATATATATATACATATATATTTACATATTTAAACATGTATACGCATACATACATACATATATGAGGGCGTACATGTACGTATGTATTATGTATGCATGCATGCATGCATGCATGTATGTATGCATGTATGTATGTATGTAAATGTAATGAACATTGCTGATGAAAGTAAACAAATAATTAGTTGGAAGTAATATAGTTAGAAATATAATAAAATAAAAATTAATTACATACCGACATCAGGCAGAAAACTATAATGGTTTGGTAAAGCATGATGAAATTTCTTACGGTAGCGATCGTCTGTCTAATAAAGAGTTGCTTCTCGCTGATTAGCACTGACCTGTGTGCTTAGAACGATCCAATTTAATAATGAATGAAAACGATCATCCTTATATATATAGCTATAATCATGTTGACAAGTGGCCAACTAAACTACTTCCACTTATTACGTAGGAAGCATCCCAAATATGGCATTATATTACCGGTACGCTATTCTACTTTTTAGGGTATCCCCCATCTGCAAATCATAACAGGATTAACTTCTCTTTCTTTAGCCCACGTCCTGTACACTCGTTTAAAACGCTTTACATATTTCTGGGTAAATTATAAATAAGTAGGCTTCTTTTTTTTATTTTTCAAAGTAGGAGGGTGTAGTAATTTTGAAGGCGTTACTTCATTCGTGTAATTTTATTGTTATGACATCAGAGACAGATTCACTCCTAAGAATGTCGTTATCTGTTCCGCGTTATCTTCTTTTTGAGGGTCTATGCCATGTCATTTGGAAATAATACGCACATATTCATGCATAGATACATTACAGCACACTCAGACAAGCACGTGCACACACAGACGCGCGCGCGCGCACACACAGAGGCATGTTCGTAGGTTTTACAATACTTTGATAAATAAATATATATATATATATATATATATATAGAGAGAGAGAGAGAGAGAAGGAGAGAGAAAGAAAGAGAGATTGATAGATAGATAGACACAAATATGTATATATACATACATGTAAATATATATATGTATGTACATATATATATGTATATAGTAAGTGTATATGTGTATATATATATATATATATTATTTTGCTTAAAAGAGTTCCAACACTGTCTGTTTTTTATGTTTTATTTATATTCCTGCAGAACTAATGTGGGGTATAGAATATGGAATATACAAAATATAATATGATATACAATATACAATATAAAATAAAATAAAATAAAAATGGATGGCACCATGAAAGAAAGTATTGAATGTAGATGAAATATTGAGTGTTCAATATAAAGGATCAAATATATAAATATATAAATATATATATATATATATAAAGGCGACTCGAGTTTCAGGGCTATTTCCCTTCGTCAGGGCCGGTATGACAGACTATATA
>NC_068984.1:89553831-89555741 GCF_001194135.2 Octopus bimaculoides | reverse complement strand
ATATATATATATATATATATACGTATGTACGTATTTTATGTATATACGTATGTATGAATATATCTATCAATCTATCTACACCATCACACACACACTCTTAAACGCCTTGCCACTCCACACACACACACACACACTAGCACCGAACACTTTTCAGCACCCCTAACGCACATCACACACCATTATCCACACCCACACAATTTTCAATAACGTTACATCATACACCACTACACGAACACCTACATAAACGCTGTTTAACTCAGTACACGCACCACACACCATAATGCACACTCCCATACCCACACAAGCACATAATACCTGAACATAGACAATATATGCAAACACGCGCAACACGCATGGACAAAGATAACTTTCAGCCATAAGCATACACTCTTCACATGCACACTATTTCGTCACACTCACACACACACACACACACACACACGTTGGACTCACTTGCCCCCATTCACACACACTCACACACACGTTAACTCACTCGCTCCCATTCACACATACACACTCCATTCTCACATACACACTCAGAGGCTTGCATACTTTCGTTCGTTGGGGTCACTATTTACCGTTATGATTATTATTATCTCCCTTTCATTCAATCTCTTTTTTTTTTCCAGTCCTCTCGCCATCTTGGAATTCAGCACTTTTTTCATACCCTCTCCATTTTTTTCCATTTTTTTCCATTTTTCCCGAGCATTAAACTAATGCACCTACTTGTTGCTCCTTTACTTGTCTTTGTCTTTTGTTTTCTGTAAATTTGAACTATAACCCCATAAACCGGTGTAATCTAACTTTATTTATATAAAAATACTGCTCTAATTTAGAGTGTGCTTCTTTTTCGGATTTATGCTTTACTGATGATATATCTATATCTATATCTATATTAGACAAAATGAGATAACAAAGCTAAGGCTGTGAGGAGTTTTCAGAACATTTATAAGGAAAAGGGTATAGATATCTTACAGCTGTTTCTGCGATATTATGGATATTCCTTCATCAGAGACGGTGTGATATGGTTAAATAGATGTAAATATTTGAGTTCGAAATAAGGAATTATTATGGAAAAGGGGAGATAGGGAATATAGAGGGAAATAAGAGAATGAATGTAGAAATAAATATATAAAGATGTTGTAGTTGCAGTTCCATTATTCGAGGAAAGCGGTGTATAGAAATGGTAAAAGGGTTTCCTGTACATAGTATGTAAGTTCCAATAGTAGTTCATGTTTATTCATTTCAAAGTATAGAGCTGTGGATTCTGTGTTGCCCATTCGAAAGGGTTTTGTGGTGTGAATGAAGATTTGAGAATGTATTGGTAGTATTTGTGGATAGATGGGATGGGGAGAGATGTGTATGATTAGAATGAGGATATAGGTCAAAATGAAAGCAGGAAGAGAAAATGAGAAAAAGAAAGCGGGGGAAAAGACAAAAAATAGAGACAGAGAAACAAAAGAAGTGAAAAGACTAAAAAAATGAAGAAAGGGGGAAAAAAGTGAGAAAAGTAATGTTAATTGGTGGTCAAGATAATGTGAGGTGAGGATGGGAGAGGAATGGGAGGGATAGGAAGAGATGAGAAAGTAAGGAGTGAATAAGTGTGAGATATGTGAGTAGGGGTGATATGATAGGGCTGCATTAAGGGATGGGTAGAGAAAAGGTATGGGTGGGGCTGATACCAAAGTGCGTAGTAGTTTTAGTAGTAAGATTTATAGTGGAGGGAAGAATACAAGGATGTCAAATTTCTATAGCTAGACGTATGTGATAGGTTGGTGTAATAGGTAGGAATCAGAGAGGAGGAAAGAAGGTATAATGACATATGTACGCGCGTATGTCATTATATATACACACACACACACACACATATATGCAGATATATATATATATATATATATATATATATATAT
>NC_068984.1:89544663-89553177 GCF_001194135.2 Octopus bimaculoides | reverse complement strand
TATATATATATATATGAAACGATCGTACTGCATTACCTCTGGATAGCCTTGTTGCTTATTTTGATTTTAATCACCTTACTTTGAAATTGTATGGATAATACCTTACTAAATCCTGGTGCCTAAACTTAAGTGCCATATTCACTTGAATCTAATTTTTTGCTGAACTCATCTACAATACCCTAATTATATATATATCCTATCTTTCCGAGTTCAGCTATGATGTTCGTTGTTTGTGTTGCTTGATATGAAAACCATGTTTAATCGGAGCAATGTTACTGCTACCGAGTCGCTTTCGGATATAGCTTCTTGCACTCCATATTTTGCCTTTTAATAATTTGTAACTCAGCTGTCATGAGCCCTCGCGATGACGTAGGCATGTACTAGTATGGCAACGCAAAGTTTCGGCCTCTCGAACACTTGATGTCACTTCACGGAAGACGCAGCTGCAAGTGCAACCGAAGGGTTACGACTGCTTTTGTCTTTAATACAACTTCCGTGTAACCTTATGAACGAGTTAGCTTCAGAAGTAACACTATAGTCGCAGGCATTCGAGATAACGCAATCACCACAACGCAAGTTCAGCCATCTAATTATTGTTCCTTATGATTTGAGTCTTGACATGCAATGGAAAGCGAAAATAGAGAAGATGAGACACCACAAGTACCCACAAATCAAATTTTATAGTGACAGGTGCTTGTGTAACATGAATGCTATCTTGAAATGTACGAAGCCGTTAAACCAGCAAGAAGCAAACATAAATAAATTAAATAAATAAAAATTGACGGAAACTGCAAATACCACTGGTTTGAAGTAAGAGAAACGTTGTAATATATTCACAAACAACGTTAGCGAGATGTCAAAATCGTTCGCACTCCGAACAAAGTACTTAGCGGCATTCCGTCCGTCTTTAGGTTCTGAGTTCAAATTCCCCCGAGGTCGATTTTGCTTTTCATCCTTTTGGAGTTGATAAAATAAATAAGTATCTGTTGCGCACGGGGTTCGATGTAATCGACTTAGGCCCTTCCCCTAAACTGCTGGCCTTGTGCCAAAACTTGAAACCAATATATGCACGCGTGAATACACATGCGCGCGCGTGTGTGTGTGTGCTAGATGTGAGGTGCTAGCTACAATAATCACACACACACAAAATTTATTGGATGGGTGCTAACTCTCCAGAGATCATCCACGGTGTAACAAGTTTCGCTTTTCATCCGGTAAAGAATCCAAAAGTTACCAACAACAATCAGACTTGAGAAGATTACTGGTTTAGTCGTCTGACTCGACCATGCAACAGCGTGTGTTGAGTTACATGTTACCAGCAGCATTCACCAGCTACCTACGTACATACATACATACATACATACATACATACATACATACATACATACATACATACATACATATGTAAGAACGTACGTAGAGGGTAAAGGGTAAATATCCCCTTTGATCATGAATGACCATGGGATTGTACCTAGAGAGTTCCCCTACAAAGCACAAGTCCGGGCAAGGAATTTCTTGAAGACAAGCAGTCACACATGCATACCAGCCTCCCCCTCCACACCCCTGATGTTATCCAAGGGAAAGGCAAAGGCTGATACAGCTTGGCACCAGTGACGTCGCAACTCATGTCTACAGCTGAGTAAACTGGAACAACGAGAAATAAAGTGTCTTGCTCGAAAAACACAACACAGCCAGTTCCGGGAATCGAAATCACTACCCCATGATTGCGAGCCCAACGAAGACGTACATACATACGTACGTACACACATACATAAATACATACATACACACATACATACATAGATACATACATACATACATACATACATACATACATACATACATACATACATACATACATACATACATATGCAAAGTAAGCAGCATCAATCTGATATATAAGCATAGATATGAAATATATATAAAAATGATAATTTACTGCCTGGAAGTCATTGTATAATTCATAGACAGCGTAATTCCATATGCCTTTCAAACTCAGTGTGCATACTAACTCACATGCCATTAACTGCGTTCCTCTTTGCATTAAATGCAGATGTTTGTCATTAAGGCAGGTTGGAGTCCTATCTTCGTTCGCTGCCATTATACGATGAGGAGTTTGCACGTGCTCGTTACGCTGTGTTTGCTTCTATTAACTAATAATATGTGGAGATTATCTCAAGTAAAATAATAATAATCAATTAAACGAATGAATGCGTGTGCATTTACATACGTGCATGTGCGTGTAAGTGTGTGTGTGTGTGTGTGTGTGTGTGTGTGTGTGTGTGTGTGTGTGTGTGTGTGTGTGTGTGTGTGTGTGTGTGTGTGATGTCGCTCACGAGGGCTATTCGTAATATGTCTGATAGTACCCGTTGTATGATCGAGTCGTTGCCTACTAAACCGGCTCCCCGGCTAGGCTTGCCTGGTGAGGATGATTGCTAGAAACTAAATAGGACAAAAAATACAATATCTGTGAAAAGGATGGATGAACTAAACGTAGGATCAACGACTATCCAGCTTTTGTGCGAGGGCATAGCAATATTCATGCTGCTGAATGAGCTTGCCGCACGATCACCTGGGAGTGAGATACTCCTATTTTTCTCAGAACATCTGTCTACAGGGAGGATGCTCTGATGTATAACCTGAGGATAGTCAAGCTAGTGCTGAGCGACCGGTAGGAAAGAGAGGACAAGAGAGAGGGAGAGAGAGAGAGCATCAGAGAGAAAACAAGGGAAGAGATGAAGGAGGAAAAGGAGAAAAGAGAAAGGCTAGAAATAGAAGTAAGAGGGCGAGAGAAAGAAAAAAAATCAAAAAGAGGAAAGGTTAGAAATGGGGCAAGAGAGAAAAGGAGAAAAAGGGAAGACTAGAAATAGAGTCGCTCGGATATATAAAACTTGGTGTCTTATGTATGAGTGTACGTTGTACGTTTTTTACCCTGTCGTTGTTATAATACATTTTTTTTATTTATTAAGGAACAGAACGCAACGCACCCCGGCTTTTAATAACAGTAAGCTTTATATATCCGTGCGGCTCTATTTCTTCACTCTTTTTGTCGTATATATATATGTGTGTGTGTGTGTGTGTGTGTGTGTACACACACACACACACACACACGCACAGGGTGCGATGAGTAAATTGTTGCCATTTTATATTTTTAATTTCGCGCATGCAAATGATGGTTTTTGATTCTGTCGACTACAGAGTATAGTAAGGTCAGTTGGGCACCGTCTGTGAGAAAAACAGCACCATGACGCAATTTACTCTGCCAGAAATTTGGAAATGACATGCTGTACTGCTTGGCATTCGCGATGGAAGCTTCAATACGAACATTTCAAAGTGTTTTTGGCATCAATCTGAGTGTAATCTGAGGACATGTAGCGAGAGTGATAAAAATCAAACATCCAGTCAACATCATGGTGTTTGGAGTGATCACTAGTGATGGCGACATTATGCCACTATTCATCTTCCCACATGGCCTTACACTCAACACGGAGACCTAAATCAAGTGCCTGGAGGAGGTAGTGCTGCCCTGGTTCAAGAGGGTGGCTGCTGGAAGACCCTATATCTGGCAACAGGACTCTGCACCATGCCATACAAACAGGAGAACCCAGTCATGGCTGTCAGACAATTTCTGCAACTACATCACCCCTAACATCTGGCTACTTAACTCCCCAGACTGCAACCCCCTTGATTATTATGTGTGGGGCTCAATTGAGCGAGAGACCAACAAAACTTCTTGTAACACCAAAGGGGAATCTGAAGGCAAGGACTATGCCAGCATTCACCAACTTAAAGGAGACTGTCCTGAAGAGTTGAAAAAGATTCCGAAGTCGTCTGGAGGCCGTGGTTGAAGCTAATGGCGATTTTACAGAATAAATTTACTCTTTAGTATTTCAAAATATTTCTATGTAATTTTGATAAATATATCTGTTAAAAAATGTCAGTGTTATTTTCATTTGTGCGTAATTTAGACGAAAGCTTATTTCCTGCACCCCACAACTTGCATAACCTTCTGGCCCACAGTTTCTTCCTTAACCCCACCTCCCAACCTGACTCGTTCCCCTGCTCCTGCCCACCCTGACATACTTGCCCCTTCCTCTCCAACACCACTATCTTCACAGGCACTCATCATTGTCCCTTTCATATCACCGACTCCGTTATCTGCACTTCTAGCAACGTCATTTACTGCAATCTCCTGCTCTTGCTGCCCTTCTCTATACATCAGTCAAACGAGACGCAGCTTGGCTGACCTGATCGCGGAGCACCTTCGAAACATCAGACTCGGCAATGACACCTCGGTCTCGCGCCATTTCTGCTCTACTGGACATTCGCTACAACACCTGTCTGTGTTCGGATTTTCTTTGCACGGGGGCCATCTGGACTCCCACCTTCACCGTGAACAAGAATTTATCTTCTCTCTTCGCTCCTTTGCGCCACATAGGCTTAACTCCCCTCCTCTCTTCATCTAATTCCCTCCTCTTTTCATTTGACACCTACTTCCTCCCTCCACTCCTACCCACTTTCTCTCTTCATTCATACCCCCCTTTAAAGTGACCCAAAAAAATGATCCGTTGTGATTGGAATAGTAGTGATTGGAATTATTCTGAATAAATTTATGTCAAGTAACTCTTCTGAATTGTTTTTTAATATTTGCGCGTGTGTTATTCTAAGGCCCTGATGATAAAGTCATTTATGGTGGATGCATTCAAAAGGGGCTTATATTTTGTGATGAAGAATGACTCTTTATCAATGCGCTGACTACAGGTTGTATCGTCCCTGAATTGATAGAGGGGAAAAAATTCTGAAGCTGGGTTCTTTGTTATTGGTGCAAAGACTGGTTTCTAGGTATCCCATGACTAGGTTAAGTACTATCCATATTAGAAGACACAACATATTATGGAAAGGCCCAACATTACAGTCAGAAGACAATAATGAGAAACCTAAAATCTATGTTAAACCTATAGAGAGAAGGGCTCACCGACAAGAAATACGATTATATGATCAATTTCAGAAGTAAATCCAATCAATTCTACGGTATTCCTAAGACACACAAAAGTGAGAAAATAAGTAACGCATGCAGGACAGCCACAGACATAATAATCAAGGTCCCTACTCCTAATGACCTCAGACTGAGACCTATGATAACAGGCCCAGCATGCAAAACCCACCGCCTCAGTAACATTTTAGATACCTTCTTAAAACCATTGCTCAAGTATATCAAAAGCTACATAAGGGACGGCCTAGATATGCTCAATCACCTCCCTAAAACAATAAACAAAAACGCCCTACTAGTATCCTTCCATGTAGTCAACCTATATTCTAATATCCCCACAGCCTAGGAATAGAGGCAATTCAATTCTGACTAGAGAATTACGCCAGTGAACTCCCACATCGAATTTGTAATAGAAGGGCTAAAATTCATCTTGGAGAATAACTACTTTGTCTTCAAAGACAACTTCTATCGACATGGGATACCTAGAAATCAGTCTTTATCGTAAGGTACTAGAAAATACGGCAACTCATTCTCCTTCTACATAGAACTGTTCAATCTTTGGCATGAAAGTATAGAGCGACTTAAAGAATTTCAAGCACTTATAAATAGGTTTGACGTAAACATTCAATTCACGATGGAATATAGCCATCAACAATTTCCTTTCCTCGACATCCTCATTAAGAAATCTAACAACGAAACAGAAACAGATATATACTATAAACCCACGGACTCCAAGCAATATCTACCATTCAACTCATCCCACCCTAGACACACTAGAATGAATATCTCCCTCAAAAAACGCGAAAAGGATTTGTACTATAGCTTCTAATACAAGCACCAGGGCACACGACTACATGAACTAAAGGATACATTCATCACCAGGAACTACCCGCCATCACTAATTGATATATGCTTTCAACGTGCTCTACAACTCAACATCCCAGATCTCAGACATCTCAAATTAAAGAAGAATTTACAACCAAAAGCCCTACCATACGTCTCCACACACAACCCACTTAACAATGAAGCCTTAGACACCATCCTCCAAAACATTCCCCTACTAAAAAGGGAGCACAGAATGAATTTAATCCTCCAAATGCACACCATCATAAAAAGACAGCTCAAATCTATGAAAAGTCTCCTAACACAAGCCCGAATACGTTCAACAACAACACAGAAGCCGTCAGAAAAAAAATGCGGAAGACATAACTGTGGTTTATGCGTTAACTTATTTGGGGGATCAGAGTTCTCTTTCAAACAGAGTCAATGTTTCACAGTGAAAAGCTACTTCACATGTGCTTCAGGGAACCTGATATATGTGTTAACCTGCTCTGGGTGTCGTGTGCAATACATAGACCAAACCAAAAACAGTCTACCTCAAATTTAATTGTTTTTCATGTTTTACGCTAAGTTGAAAGAGTCGCAAAGATTGAAACCGGTACAAAAATGTTCTTCATACATACATACATACATACATACATACATACATACATACATACATATGTGTGTGTTTGTGTGTGTGTATGTTTGTGTCTGTGTGTGTCTGTGTCTATAAGTATATATATATATATGTATATATATATACTAGCTGACCCCGTGCCGTCAAAAATGACGGCTAATTATTGTATTTTATATATAAATAAGGTGCAAAACTAAGTTTTTAGTTTAATAATTCTTTTATTACCAAATATATATATTATACCTTTCAACTGCAGTTGTGTTGATACACTCAGGCAATAATTATTTTCTCTAACGAGCTTGTATATTTATATGTTTGTGTAGGTGTGTGTGATTGTAACAATTATTTTTAACAAAACAGATAGAATATGGATGGTAAATCAAATTAATACAATTGTCAATATTATCTAGTGGTTGATTAATGTGACATCAATCATCGTTTGTTACTGAAAGAACACTGGTTCACACATATATTCACATACTTCACTTGTACACGCACACACATACATGCATATACCTACACTGAATTGAAACGTTGTTAGATTTTTCTTTTCAGCTTTGAATGTTCACCATCCCACTTCCAATGCACTCACACACACACACACACACACACACACACACACACACACACTCACGCACACAAATGTTCACATACCTCCCTTTTACATACACACGCATATACACACACAGAGTCGAAACGCTCCCACTACCTTCTTTCCTTATTCATCTACCACCTCTTCCTACAAGAGTATTATAATAGTAGATGCTTACATAAATCGTACTGCGTGTCAATGAGTAAGTTATTTTCTTCTAAGAATGTAATCAGCTCCTCTCATAACGCGTTCCACGACTTTACTTATGCATGAAGTCAAAAACAGACAGGCCTGCAATATTAAACATTTGCTCTGCTTCATCGTTTAAGAACTTTTTGGGAAGCTTACCACATGAAAGAACACCTCCAAAAAAAGCGTCTTCAGTGATTTTGCCTGAGCTTTCCTGTCTGCTTTAAAAGATACGCTGGGAAACAATCAGAGCCTGTTACTGAATTTATGCTCATTTCGAAACGGCAGATATTACACCCTCCTGTTTTATGTAGATGTAGTCAATGGTTGTTATGTCTCTGTACAGAGGCGTACTGTCAAAGAACTCAGCAGGTTTATGTCCTTCCATATGTGCTTGCGGGGAGGTGAAAACACTTTGGTGTTGTTTATCTAATTACTCACTTATCCATTTGGGGACTGTAACCAGTGACTCATTTCTTTCCAACAAAGGTACCATTTTCTAACGCCCTGAGGTGGAATCTTTTGCAAATTTATAGAAGACCTTGGATCTTTATATGTTCCACAGCTCTGATTTCTCTTTCTTACCCCTTCTTTTCATTGGAGATTATGAGTTTGGTTCCGATCTCTAAAGTGTCTTTGATGTGGGATTTCTCGATGACATCTTAGATGATAAGATATCATTATCCTTCGTTTTCTATGAATTTCCTATCTCAAGGGAACAATATTTAAATTTAATACGTTTTAATAACAAAATTTTATGTAGATGGTTTGCATTATTGACATACTTTCTTTAAATTTGTCATTGTCATATATGTGTGGGTGAGTATGTGTGTGTGCATGTGTGCGTGCGTGCGTGCGTGTGTGTGTGTGTGTGTGTGTGTGTGCGTGCGTGCATAAATGAACCTTTTTGCGGACTTATACATATACACACGAATTTGTGCATCCGTCATTTTGTATTATATTTTTTCTTGTGTTAGTAAGGAGATGCAAATCAGTCGACTTAATAGGTTTTGTAACAATGAATAAATACAGTATTGAGAAAAGCGTTCCTGCAGATAGATGTATGCATATATTATTTATATTTACATTTACGTACGTGTATGTGTGTATGTGTGTGTGTGTGTGTCCCTGTGTGTCTGTGCATGTTTGCATGAGTGTGTTTGCATGTGTGTGTACATACATGCACATACGTACACACATGCGCACACAAACACGCATGCACATATGCACACACACACACACACACACACACACACACACACACACACACACACACACACACAC
>NC_068984.1:89543742-89544496 GCF_001194135.2 Octopus bimaculoides | reverse complement strand
TGTGTGTGTGTGTGTGTGTGTGTGTGTGTGTGTGTGTGTGCGCATAAATGTATGTATGTGTGTGTGTATGCATGCATATGTGTGAGTGTGTGTTTACCGTACGAATTCTAAACTTGAATAACAAGTACATCTTTACATCTCCAAGGTAGGGTATTTATATGTCTACAAAGGATTATATTCTTAAAGCCTTTTGTTGACAATTTTCTTGCATAGATTTATGTTTATACCATGCAGGTGCTTGTTACATGCACACAAACACGTAGGAATATACATACAGAGAGACAAACATACATGCATGCATGCATCCATATACTCTTCCATAGATGAATGAGAGTATTTGAATAAGTTGTAGAGATATATGCATATATTCGCTAATTAAACAGATGTGTACACAGGAACATATGCGGGAATATGTGTGCGCGTATGTGTACAAGAGTTACGAAATGGAGTATGGGAAATTCGGGCTACATATGTTTCATAGTGAATGGAACCTCAAAATTGGTAGAATCTAAGTGAGCTGTATACCGCCGGATACTCTTCAGGCCAAGGATATTTTCATTAGATTGAAGGCTACATGGTTGCAATGAGGTACATCTCATTTAGATTTTACCAGTCGATAGAAAACAGTCCCACTCGCTAGAAAACATATGTAGCCCGAATTTTCCATACTCCATTCCGTAATTCTTGTATCTTTTTTTTTTCTTCTTTTTCGCACACTCAGCAGTCCTGGATGCCTACCGAAGAATATAAAAAG
>NC_068984.1:89540213-89540976 GCF_001194135.2 Octopus bimaculoides | reverse complement strand
TATATATATATGCGTGTATGCAGGTATGTATATATTTTTTAGCGAATGTGTGGGTGAGCATGTGTGTGTTTCAAGTGAGGGTAGATGAGTATATACATATAGGCGCATGTACGTGGGGAGCGCGCATGTGTATGTATGGACATGCGCGCTTACGAGATTACTATGAACATTTTTACTCCCTTACCTTTACTCCCTCCCCTTACTTTGCGGTCATTCTAATAGCTCTTTTGTCTTAATAACGGTCAATCAAACAGTAATTTCCCTTTGTTTTAACGGTCATTTTCATAGCATTTTTTCGATGGCCCGATAACTGAAGAGATGCCGGCGTGGGTTTCGGCCCCAACATCCGAAGCTGGGAGTTTTATCATGGCTACCGAATGGTTCCGGGTTCAGTCCCACTGCGTGGCATCTTTGGCAAGTGTCTTCTACTATAGCCTCGGGCCGACCAAAGCCTTGTGAGTGGATTTGGTAGACGGAAACTGAAAGAAGCCTGTCGTATATATGTATATATGTGTATATATATATGTGTGTGTGTGTTTATGTGTCTCTGTTTATATATATGTGGTGTGTTTACGTCCTTGTAACTTAGCGGTTCGGCAAAAGTGACCGATAGAATAAGTACTAGGCTTCCAAAGAATAAGTCCTGGGGTCGATTTGCTCGACTAAAGGCGGTGCTCCAGCATGGCCGCAGTCAAATGACTGAAACAAGTAAAAGAGTAATAGAGTAAAAGAGATATGTTCCTCTATTTACATAATATCGAGG
>NC_068984.1:89536333-89539584 GCF_001194135.2 Octopus bimaculoides | reverse complement strand
TATATATAAGCCTGTGCTCCGGTATGGCCGCAGTCAAATAACTGAAACAAATAAAAGAATTTATATATATATATATATATATACATACACGACAGGCTTTCAATTTCCATCTACCAAATCCACTTCAAGGCTTTGGCAGGCCAGAGGCTATAGTAGAAAACACTTGCTCAAGGTGCCAAACAGTGGGTCTGAACCCGGAACCATGTGGCTTCTTAGCACACAGCCACGCCTGCGCCTATGTACGTATGTTTTTTCTTCGAGTTTTATTTAAATTCTTCTCAAGAGACTTCAAGCTAACAAAGCGACAAGACTTTTTTTTAGCTAAGGAAGTCCCCGGTGTTTGTAGATAAGTAGTTGAGTTGGTGTGTTGGTTGAGTTGTCGATGAACACACCCACATGTGTGCATCTATTCATCTAAAGAATCGCAGATGCGGAATCTTTAGAATGTCTTACTTCACTGCACCGATATGGAGACTGTCAGTTTCTTTTTCTTTTCGAAAAATCTAATATTTCTAGGTTTTTATGCGAATTTGTATATACATAGCCGAATTTGTAGATACATAGCCTAATCCCCCTCTCAGCAGTTCTTCTCCAACTCTGAAGGTGTTGCTTTCATTTTTGAATTTGCATGGGATTTACTCATTTCTTTCCTTATTGTTCACCAGATGTTGTCTGAGTGACACAATGCGACATTCAAAGGGTGTTTGGGCTGATCTTATACCTCTACTGCCATCCCTTGGTCTCACATAGATCTTGTCGGTGTCGCTGTTGAGGTGAAATCTGCCAGTGGTGGTCAGTACCTTTCTAGTTTTGATGACCAGGCTGCAGATTCATCAAGTGTCCCGTGTAATATCCCAAATGTTGATACCAGCACTGGCACTGCAAAAACATTGTGAGATACGGTCTTGTTAAATGCAGACAGCTCTGAGTTCCGTATTTTCCGGAGTCTACAGAAGTACTCTTTTACTATTCTGGCTTTAGTTACAGCACCAACGAATGCAACATTCCCATTGAGTTCATCATTAGAGATATGGATTATAGACAAACCCATTGATATACATGTTCTCTGTCTAGGTGACAAATTTTCCTCGGCTGACCGTCATGTATTTGCATTTATCTTGCCCAAACTCCATTGCAATATCTCATGAGGATGTTGTGATTAATCGTAATTGTTTTTTAATGTCCTTGATATGATTCATGTTACCAGAATAAAATTTTAGATCATCCACAAAAAATGTGTGGGTGACATTAATTATATTCTTTTCTGCATATCCCATCATGTAGCTTTGGCATTTTGTTAACAGGGCTGAGAAAGAGTTCATTGACCTGTACAAACAACATCACAGATAAACTATTACCCTGGAATGTGCCTGTTGATAGCTTGATTATGTTTGTAACAATAGGTGTTACCTTAGTAGTTGTCAGTGCTTTAGTAGTTGTCAGTAGACCGCGTTGTGATCAGTCTTTCAATGGCATTCATGAGAGAGGCACAGAGTGAAACACCTTGTAGTCAAATCATGGTGTCAAGAGACGGCGGCTATGTTGTTTAGCATTCTTAAGAACAACTTAGTCGAGGAGGTGCTACTCAACACAACCCCAGGCTCTTTTTTTTCCTCTTGCCTGTTCATCAATTGTCAAACCATTTGTCTAGCAGTGGTCTAGGAAAAGCCTATTCAGACAACCAGCGTACAGTTTGTATATAACATTCAAGCGCGCTTTTTGTTATATCTAGCTCAGTACTCATTGATCTTTAAATAGGCTCGTAAGGATTTCCCTGTAGAACAAGAGATTTTTAATCAGTAGCCAACTATCAGATCTCTACCAAGTAATTTTCCATTCGACAGTTTCATAATAGCCATTTACACAATACTTACTTCGTAGTTCGTGTAACCATGCTGCATCGTGATTGTGATCTTTGTTTACATCTCAGATTTCCCGCGAGAATGATTCTGGGTCTTCCTTGAGAGGAGCATCAACTACCTTGATGCAATCATCTTTCATACTGCGATATACAGCTTCCTGGTTTCGAGCAAACTTGCAGTTTATCATTTTTCGTTCATGCAACTTTATAAGAAGCCACGTTTTGCACTTACCGTTCGTAGATCGTGTTTGAGGGTAATAAGTTTACTTGTGAGTGTCTGTCAGCGGAAATTCCTATACAATTTGGAGAATATATCATGCAATCGGAGCTGGTGATTTGTGAATTCATTTTTAACTGTGCATTTAAAGATAGCGTCCAACTGTCCTATCATTTTCCTCAGTCCTTTATGGAGGGAAGTAATCTATTTTTGCTCAAGAATATATTTTGGATCGGTCTCTTTTACTCCCAATGCACAGTTTCTGCAGCACCATATAGCTGTGCATTTATTGTCTAAAAGCTGGGAGTTTGAATTTGAGCTAGTTGTTCTTTCACAATTACATATGTATGTATGTATGTATGTATGTATTCTTTTATTCTTTTCTTTTACTTGTGTCAGTCATTTGACTGCGGCCATGCTGGAGCATCGCCTTGAAGAGTTTTAGTCGAACAAATCGACCCCAGGATTTATTTCTTAAGCATAGAAATAAATATCGTCTTATTTATAGAAAGATAATTCAGATGCGCCATCTGCAGGATAAACAATAGTTAAATTGATATTTATTGATCATTTGTTTTTCTTTTTACTTTTCTACGTCGAGTACTTCTTCCGCAAGCATGGTGGAGTCTTTGATGCCTTGTGTGGGTTATGATACAACCGAAACTTGTACTAAGTTATCTACTGTACGTGTTTTTTATCCATTTAGTCAAGCAGTACCAATGATCTTCGAGACGAGTGGGAAGAAAGATATCGTCAAGACAAAAACCTGGTGAGAGTGATTAAGACTATGTGGGCTCCGTTAAAAGCATCAAAGATGCAAGGTGGTGATGTTAAACTGGTCAGCGACTGCGAACAAATGTCCCGAAGTATTCAGTCTGACACTAATGGAAAGAAAAATGTCACTAATTAACGTTGCATTTATCATTTCTGCATAGCATTGTTGTTTGTAATTATTTTGATATTTTCTTCATTAAGTACGATAACGCTAACCTCTGTGTGTCGTGTGTGTGTGTGTGTGTGTGTGTGTGTGTGTGTGTGTGTGTGTGTGTGTGTGTGTGTGATGAGATTGTCAAATCTTACAATATTCAGACTACTAGCTGGCAAAATCGTTGTGTAGCAGCATTTCGTCCGTCTTTCTGTTCTGAGTTCAAATTCCGACGAGGTTGACTTTGC
>NC_068984.1:89526333-89531333 GCF_001194135.2 Octopus bimaculoides | reverse complement strand
GTCAACATTGCCTTTCATCCTTTCGGCGTCGATAAAATGAGTCCCAGTTAAGTTGTGGGGTCGATGTAGTCGACTTACACCCTCTTGCAAAATTAATGAGCAAAATTTGAAATCATTTTGTATACAAACTGAAGGCGGTGAGCTGGCAGAATCGTTAGCACGGCAGACAAAATGCTTACTCGTTTACTTGTTTCGGTCATTTGACTGTGGCCATGCTGGAGCATCGCCTTTAGTCGAGGAAATCGACCCCAGGACTATTCTTTGTAAGTCTGGTACTTATTCTATCGGTCTCTTTTTGCCGAACCGCTAAGTTACGGGGACGTAAACACACCAACATCGGTTGTCAAGCGATGTTGGGGGGGGGATAAACACAGACACACAAACATATACACACACATACATATATATATACATATATACGACGGGATTCTTTCAGTTTCCGTCAACCAAATCCACTTACAAGGCTTTGGTCGGCCCGAGGCTATAGTAGAAGACACTTGCCCAAGGTGCCACGCAGTGAGACTGAACCCGGAACCATGTGGTTCGTAAGCAAGCTACTTACCACACAGCCACTCCTAACATTTCTTCTAGTTTTACGTTCTGAGTTTAAATTCTGTCGGTATCTACTTTGCCTTTTATCCCTTCAGAGTCGATAAAATAAGTATCAGTTGAGCAACTGGATCGATGTAATTCTACCTAACCCCTACTCACACCATGTTTCAGGCCTTGTGCCTATAGTAGACGGAATTATATACAAACACAGAGTGGGGACTGGAGAAATATCGTAAATTGACCTATGTCATCATGTGAAGCTAGAAACATAGTTGTTCAGTTTGTTCTAATCTGAAAATTCCATTCATTTATTTTAGCAATATTAACATAATGAATAACTTGTTACAAATTTATTTTACAGAAACTCCTTATGTTTATATTTATCGTCCGCAAGACATCGGTTAATGAAAATAGTTGCGCAAACCCTTGTCCTAATCTCCTCATGGTTTTAAATGCTGCCTTAAATTCTTTATGTAATTTCTTAAAATAATCGATGCTTCAAATTCAAGTGTTTGGAATTTTTTTAACTACAGTCCTTCTCGATTACCATGGAGATAAACACTAGATTCTAAGACAGCTCGAATAAAACCTCCTTTATTCAACAACATAATAATAACGTTGATTATTATCCCACGCATTAGAGAATAAATAGAATTAATTGAAACTTTCTGGGATAGTCAGCTTAGTGATGTAAGGATTGAGAGATGACGATTATGGTGTTCAGATTTTTTAAAGAGTAGTAGGTGGAATAGCAAGGACGAAAACCGAACCTGGGTTGTTGATTCTGTCACTAGGATTGCAATTTAATCCAGAATAGTAGCCACTTTTCTTCCTTTTACTATTAATGCGTGGAGGCGCAATGGCCCAGTGGTTAGAGCAGCTGACTCGCGGTCATAGGATCGCGGTTTCGATTCCCAGACCGGGCGTTGTGAGTGTTTATTCAGCGAAAACACCTAAAAGCTCCACGAGGCTCCGGCAGGGGATGGTGGCGAACCCTGCTGTACTCTTCCACCACAACTTTCTCTCACTCTTTCTTCCTGTTTCTGTTGTACCTGTATTTCAAAGGGTCTACCTTGTCACACTGTGTCACGCTGAATATCCCCGAGAACTATGTTAAGGGTACACGTGTCTGTGGAGTGCTCAGCCACTTGCACGTTAATTTCACGAGCAGGCTGTTCCGTTGACCGGATCGACTGCAACCCTCGACGTCGTAAGCGACGGAGTGCCACAACAACAAATATTAATGCAGAATACTTTTCTGCCTTGCATTTAGGGAGGGAAATGTGGAGCTCATGGCCCTTCTTTTTTAAAGCCTCATAGACTGGTGGTAATGAGGAATCCTTGCTCGATTGCCTACAAGCTTTTTCGGGTTCGGTCTCACTGGGTGACAATTTGCGCACGTTTCCTCTACTTTATCCTGGACTGACCAATGATTTGTGAGTAAATTTAGAAGAGGGAAGCTGTGTAGAAGCTCGTCGTGTATGCATATATGTGTGCATGCGCATATGCACATCTTTGCGCATATGATTTGTGCCCCCACCTTGACATAATGTATTGGTTTATTTACATTCCTGTACAGATGTTCGGCAACAAAGTGACCGATAAAATAAGTACCAGGCTTTAGATATTTGGGTCGATTTGTTGGACTAAGTCCTTTAGGGCGGCATGCTAGCTTGAATGCAGTCCAATGACTAAAACCTAAACGCGCGCACACATACATACGCACACACATGCACATACACATATATATAGATACGCACACACACACACACACACACATATATATATATATATATATATATATATATATATATATATATATATATATATATATATATATATATATATATATATATATATACGTATATGCTCACACACACATGCACACACAAACACACACGGATGTATATATATTCCCCACAAGAGATATATTCTAGTTAGGGTCATAATTTTGGTAGTCGATTTCCACTTTTGTTTTGTTTACTGAAATTAAAATATATATAGTCGCAATATATATACATACACATATACACATACAAATACATACATATGCACGCACATATTTATGTATGTATGTATGTATGTATGTATGTATGTATGTATGCATGCATGTATGAATGTAGTATGTATGAATTTTGTGATTTCCTGTATTTTGATTTGGGTGTATAATACAATTTAATTTAGGTAAACAAGGCAGATCAACTGACCACCCAAAATCTTGATCCTGACAAGAATGTATTTCCTTTGGGGAAATTAATGAATTAGAATTATTAATTAATTCATTGCTCTATGTTCCCTGATCTAATAGTTTTCAGAATTACAGGACAGGGTTTTCTGCTTAACTTTCCACATCCTGCCTAATCACCGGATACCAGATGACCAATGAAATTATACATAATTCCAAATAATGCACGAATGTCTATTATAAGATATCGTTATCTTATCAAATTTGATATACTTCCTTCTACCATTAACATATTGACTGGCTGCTTTAAAGTAGATTGCTTTACATACACACTAACACATGCATATATGCATTTGTGTGCCTGTATGTATGCATGTACAGGGTGTCCCCAAAAAATGTACAAAGACATTGAATGATTATAAAGTGATTATTAAAATATATTTCATTTTCAAAATTTAATAGAATCTACAGACTTTTTTCTGTGAGCACCTCTTTTCTAACTTATGACGCGCAAAACAATGGAATCTCTAACATCAAGAAATATTTATTTCCGTATTGTTCAACGGCTTTCCTCAATTCGTTGTCTGATGCCAGTTTTGTACCGTAAACTCTATCTTTTAAGTACCCCCAGAAATAGAAGTCTAGTGATGTGAAGTCCAGTGAATGAAGAGGTATTCTACTGAGCCTCTTCATCCAAACCACTTGTTTGGCAAAATTTCATCAAGATAGGCCCTTACTTTACTATGGTTGCTCCATCTTGCAAGAAATAAAACTGCATATTTTTCAAGTCCGCTTGAATGCTTAGCATGACAAATTGTCACAGCAACTTCAAGTAAATATGACCAGTCATAGTACCGTCAAAAATAATGACCCAATTAATTTCTTTGATAACACGCCATACTGTAATTTCTAGTAAATTTGCATGCCGTTGCTTCGTAATATGTGGGTTATCGAGTATCCAGTAGGTGTAATTGTAGCAAATAATTGAGCCATTTAAGTTAAATGTAGCTTTGTCACTCCAAGCACCTTCGTTGAAAAAAGTCAATCTTCTAGACATCTCCCCAAGTAACACTCTTAAGACTTCATTTTTAAATCAAATCATTTTCATTGAGAGGATAGACTATTCTTGGAAAATAACTTTCTGATGACTTTCTATAAATAACTTTCTATAAATGCAATGGACGCTCTATTCTGAAATTCCTACCCTTACCACGCAAATGTTTTTTTTAAACTCTAGTAATACGTTTGTAGTAATTTTGCTTGCTTTGTGAGGCTCATCAGTGTCTGCAGTCTTTCAGAACCTTACTTGTGGACGCTCTGGACAGTTCCATCTGTTTCACACTTATTTCTAATTCGAGTAATGGTAAATCAGATAGGTGAATCTGTTTGAAACTTTCTCCTTAGTTGTCCTTCGACTGCATTTTCAAATTTCCAGTAGCACTTTAGGAAAATTTTCCTTTGTTTGAGTCCGTAGACTGCAGCAATAGCAAATAGCCTTGATCGATTTGTGACCATTGTTGAGATCTTATCAGGGGTGTCTACATCACTTGACTTTCGCAGAAGAGCAAGAACCCAATAGATTAAATCAAAAAAGAAATGAAAATTGAGTTAGCTGTTAAAACGTGTATATATTTTGGGGGACACCCTGCATATATCCGATGCTATTCTGAACAAGGTATCGATCCTGGAACCGCATAGTTCCGAGACAGTTTTCTGCATCACGGCCATGCCTGCTGCTGTGGTATCGATTTATTATAAATGTGTCATCTACTCATAACATAAACCACGAAAACATTTGTCAGATTTCTTTTCGGCTATTTCTTTCTCTAGATTAGAGTGAGCCAAAAAATTATACAAGAGAAGACATTAAATCAAGACCTTACCATGCTGTTCAGAAGAATGAAAAGTAATTGAAATATTAAATAGCTTTCGGTGCTATACAGTTTCTGATACGAAGTAAGCGCATATCATTCAGATCAAAATTTAGAAGGAATTTCCTTTTTTTACATCCGCTGCAACTATTGCTTGTAAACGCAAACGACACACATATCAGCAATGTACTTTGAAGCAAGTAGTAAGAATAATAATGATGGCAATAGATATATCAAATCTGCTAAGATAACAATATTCTGTATTTGTAGATATTTATATATATCTGGAATTAACTACCAAAACACTTTTAAGACATCAGTAATTTATTATCGTACGGGTTACAAAGAATGAGCTACATATAAAAACCGGTCAGTCCAATTTAGGTAAGTCC
>NC_068984.1:89524294-89525801 GCF_001194135.2 Octopus bimaculoides | reverse complement strand
TGTGATGCGAGCACACTACATACGTCAAGATCACCAGCATTCTATCTCCCACACACAGCCCCTCGTTCTTCGATCACCGTTTGTTATCTCCCCCTTTTCTTAGCTCTCCTGAAAAAAGAATTTCTAACTTCCGGTCAGCCATTATTAGCCATTATTATGATTGACCGTTGACTGAACACTATTCAATTTTTTTTCTCCGTGTTTTTCTCCTTGTCTCCGTATTCTTTCTGTTGAAGAACGTAGCTCGAAACGTCAAAGACTTTCCGTATTCCTGAGCGTCATACTAATACATCCTTTTGTTATTTACACCACCTGTCCTCGTCTGTTGTTTTTTCGTACATTCTCCCACATATAATATATATATATACTCTATTATTCTTTTACATGTTTCAGTTATTTTACTGCGGCCATGCTGGAGCACTGTCTTTAGTCTAACAAATCGACTCCAGGACTTATTCTTTGTAAGCCTAATACTTATTTTATTGGTGTCTTTTGCTGAACGGCTAAGTTATGGGAACGTAAGCACGCCAACATCGGTTGTGAAGTGATAGTGGGGTGGGGGACAAACACACACACACACACACATATACGTGGTCTGAGCAATAAGTATCCGGACTGTTGCTATAGTAACGAAGCTAGAATATCCAGAGTGAAGCTGCTTGGCACAGATTGACCTTGGAATCTGTTTTGTATGGGCACTAAGTTTTAACTTTCTGGCTCACTTCTGCTGTGTACAGCAGTGCTTGGAAGGAAGGTATGTAGCGAGTGATAGTCGCATTGACCATTACAGAGGAAGTTGAGTAAAGAATCTGCGTCAAATTTTGCCAAAAGCTTGGTGATACTTGCTCAGAGGCTTTGCAAAGTTTTCAAAACGTTTTTATCATCGTTCCCGACACAATCATGAAGATCTTGTGCAACTGAAACTCGTGTGCCTTTTTGTTCAGCTGAAAGCAGTTTATGTGTTTAAAATTTACCTGATGATGGCTGGTTTTTGCTATGATGTAAATCTAGAATGCATCAATAAAATTGTTGTCGAAACAGCTGTTTGGAATTTGAACCCCGCTTGTGTTCTTTTATATATAGAGAGAACAGTAACTATACTAAGAAGTGATGTCAATTACCGCATCAAAGTGGCTATTCCATGTTACTACTAGTTTAACCCCAGGCAGACATTCCGCCAGCTGGTTATTGGTGCGACGCTGCATCCTTTATATATAATATATATTGCTAGCAGAGGGAGCGAATCTCTACCATCCTCTAGCAGACAACAAGATGGCGAGACTGATTCAATTTAGAGCTATTTCACTCATCCTCAGTCGCGAGTACCTGGTCGTCGCAAGAGCGATAGTCAGGGTCTGCTCCAGCTAGCATTATATTGTAAACAAAGCTACCATCGGTCACTGATTTGCAACAAGCAAAATAGCTAGTTGTAAAATCTCATGGAACAGCCACTTTGATGTGGCGATTGACTTTACTTGTTTTTATAATATATATATATATATATATA
>NC_068984.1:89519897-89522397 GCF_001194135.2 Octopus bimaculoides | reverse complement strand
GTGCCGAAATAGCAAATAGCCTTGATCGATTTGAGACCATTGTCGGCATCTTATCAGGGGTGTCTACATCACTTGACTAATCGCAGAAGAGCAAGAACCCAATCCGTTTATATACACATCGATTCTAGTAGCTCTAGAGAGCTGGGTCTATTAATAAGGATACTGTCAATGTTTAACATTATAGATAATACCAGAGGTTTGTCAACGGGGAACAGTATCAAGGTTTGATATAATATATATGTAAGCTTTTAGGCGGCGAGCTGGCAGAAACGTTAGCACGCCAGGTGAAATGCATAGCGGTATTTCGTCTATCTTTACGTTCTGAGTTCAAATTCCGCCGAAGTCGACTTTGCCTTTCATCCTGTCGGGGTCAATAAATTAAGTATCAGTAGCGTACGTACTTGGGTCGATCTAATCGACTGGCCCCCTCCCAAAAAATTTTGGGCCTTGTACCTAGAGTAGAAAAGAATATATGTGAGCTTACATAGTAAGACATACAAACATTCCAAATTTACCTATTTCTCCGTATACTGATAGATAGATAGATAGATAGATAGATAGACAGTCATCTATGTATCTACTTTATGCATATACACTGTTGATAGGCCGGTTACTACAGTATTTATCCTGAGATAATATCTCTTATGGACTTCCTGTGTCAAAAACACAATGAATATCAGGAGGTGAGTTACATATATATGTATGTATGTATACATATATATATATATATATATATATATATATGGGGTGGAGCAGGAATAGGAAAGTAGGAGCAATTAGGAAGCATGCATGGAGCATAATTTTTTTTTTTTTTTTACATATAGTGTGCAATGAAAAGAAACAGACAAACAGATGCAGAAAATTGATCAAAATAAACAGACGAACTACGATTTCAATAATAGTATTGGAAGGCTTGAAAAGACAAAAAAAAAAAAAGAAATGATAAAAGTAGAAATCAATGATTTCAAACCGGGAACAATAATGTAAAATCTAAAATCAAAAACCATATTTGTAGCCTAGAAAGTGATTAATGAAAACCTAAGGAAAGAAAAACGTTCAAAAAATGTTACTGAAAATATTATATAAAGGATCGGATAGGATGAAATGCGACAATCAGAAAGAATCGAAGACAAAACAAGAAGATATTCAACAGAACCAGAGTCATAAGAACAGCAACCATAGGTGTTGACGCTTATCTACAGTACATCAACAACTGGATGTTTAAACTTGTCGGCAAGTGTGAACATTCAAAACAAATGTACGCAATATTAGAAGAAGCAAAGATGTATGTGCATGAATTGGAGATCAACGAAACTGAAGCACAACTAGATAAACCAGAGAAGCCCACTGTAATAATAAATCAGATAAAAGCACAAGCCAAATCACATGGAATCTCAGTGCTGCGAAGTACATGGAAAAGTAAGGTATTGCTGAGCAAATACCCTACATAGGTTAGCGAATCTGATGTATATACAAACATGACCGTTCAATGGTTGGCTGCATCTGGACTTAAATCAGAAACAGGGGGCTTCATTATAACAGTTCAGAATCAATGTCTGCCCACCACAAACTACCAAGTAGGTATTCTTAACAAATGGTGCAGACCCTGCCTGCCGATTATGTGGTGCAGCCAGAGAAACAATTGACCGCTTCGTTTCTGGTTGCTCTATACAGTTTCAAATGAATACATTATTCGTTATGATAAAATAGACTTGGTCAGTATACACACACACACACACACACACACACACACACACACACACACACACACACACACACACACACACACACACACACACACACACACACATATGTATTATTTAAAGTAGACTGATTCGGCTCTATGTAACTTAAAGTTTCGTGAGCTTCTAACAGACGCTGTTTCAAACTGTGTTAAATAATACATGAAGCTCCTACTAAACGCGTTGGGTACCCTTTTCTTTTGTTACACACACACACACACACATGTGTGTGTGTGTGTGTGTGTGTGTGTGTGTGTGTGTGTGTGTGTGTGTGCGCGCGTAGTTAAAGTCTATACATGACTGCTCTATGCTTTAGAGTGTCCTTCTTTCTCGGATATATGATACATTGACGATATGTATATATATATAAATTGGAAACGAGTATAACAAATTTATTACAATAAATAAAAATAAATAATGACCGTTATTTACACCTTGCCATATAAATCACTCTGTATAAAAAACAGAATAGCTGGAACATAATCATGGACTTAAATCAGAAACAGGGGGCTGCATTATAACAGTTCAGAATCAATGTCTGGCCACCACAAACTACCAACTAGGTATTCTTAAAAATGGTGCAGACCCTGCCTGCCGATTATGTGATGATGAACTATAACCTCGGATCCTGCCACAAGAATACGCGGAGTTCTTTACCAATTTAAATAATATTGTTAGCGTGATGTATTAACAGAGAGTTTATAAAGTATTTTGTCCAAATTGATAATCCCTCACTAATAACTCTGTTATATATATAT
>NC_068984.1:89518941-89519753 GCF_001194135.2 Octopus bimaculoides | reverse complement strand
ATAAACTGTCGTGTAAATTACGCAAAAATGAAAATAACACTCGTTTTAACAGATATATTTACCAAAATTACATTAACATATTTTGAAATACTAAAGAGTAAATTTATTCAACAAAATCAACATTGGCTTCAGCCACGGCCTCCAGACGACTTCGGAATTTCCTGCAATTCTTTTGGATGGTCTCCTTGTTTAAGTTGGTGAACGCTGCCATAATCCTTGCCTTCAGTTCATCTTTGGTGTTACAAGGAGATTTGTCGGTATCTTACTCAACTGCGCCCCACACATAATAATCAAGGTGGTTGTAGTTTGGGAAGTTAGGTGACCAGATGTTAGGTTCCCCTGCTTCTGTGACATGGTGCAGTGTCCTGTTGCCAGACACAGGGTCTTCAGCAGCCACCCTCTTGTCCCAGGGCAGCACTACCTCCTCCAGGCACTTAATGTAAGCCACCGTGTTGAATCTGAGGTTGTGTGGAAAGATGAATGGAGGCGTAACGTCGCCATCGCTTATGATCACTCCAAACACCATGATGATGACTGGATGTTTGATTTTTATCATTATCGGTACATGTCCTCAGATTGGCACCCAAACACTCTGAAATGCTCGTATTGGAGCTCCCGGCACAAATGCAGTACAACATGTCGTTTCCAAATTTCTGGCAGAATGAATTGCGTCATGATGTTTTTCTCATAGACGATGCCCAACTAACTCTAACATAATGTGCAATCGATTAAATCAAAAACAAACACTGCGCATGTGCGAATTTAAAAATATAAAATGGCAACAATTTACCCATCGCACCCTGTATATATAT
>NC_068984.1:89517457-89518864 GCF_001194135.2 Octopus bimaculoides | reverse complement strand
ATATATATATATATATATATATATACACGTTCCCTTTTCTTTATAATTTCCATCTATCAAATTTGGTTTACGGGGGCTTTAATCAACGTGATTGACTTTAATGTTAGAATACATGTAATTAAAGAAGGGTTGAACCTGGAAACAAGTGATTATTAAGCGAACTACTTAGCCACCTGACTATCCGCTTTCATTTATATTTTGATCCATTTTGACAGATGTTTAAATATAAATAATAGCTGTTTGCTATTTGTTCAATATAATGTGTAAAAATATTTGCACTTCTATAAGCATTGTTTTTATTACCAATTACTAATACTATTTCATTACAAAATATTTTTTTGTTTGTTCTGTGAAATCACTTTTTTGTAAAGAAAGCAAGAAATACGAAATATTAAAACCCTGAAATCTCTTTACAAACATTACAAAGTAAATAGAAGCAACGTCAATGAGCAAAAACATTGTAAAGTTCGTAATAACTCAAACCAATGTAACCACATACACACACACACACACACACACACACACACACATATGTATCTATGTATGTGTGTATATTTATGTATGTGTGTGTGTGTGTGTGTGTGTGTGTGTGTGTGTGTGTGTGTGAGTGTGTATGTGCGTGTGTGCGTGCGAGCCGTACTTAAATTTGAAAAACTCTGCTGTCTCAAAAAATTATGCAACCCGTCTCTCAGTTTTCTGATGACATAGAACGTTTTATTCTATCGAAAGGCCACCAAAACTATTCATGCCTTACAAAATAAAACAGAGCTATGTATTCACCCTTGGTCTTTTCAACCTATTCCTTATGTAATCATGATGTATATATCATTGATAGAAGGTGTATCTGAGATACAAAATATATGGCTTATTTTGGGCCTGCAAGACGAATAAGAGACTCTTGTTCAATGTGTAGTCAAATATAATTTCATAGCACATTCCAGGACTGATCTCTAAATAATCGCCAAGAGACTTGTAGAGTCCTTTGAACTTTGGAACTCAATTAGTTTCAGCATATCAGATGCCCTCTATCAACACGTTCCAGGAGTAGCAATGAAATAGCCTCCCAATATTTGGAAGGAGGATTCCCCAACTGAAGATCATCGACTATATTAGACACCTTGGAAATGTCATTTCTCCTTATAGCTCTTTCATCCTTGTCTCATTTCTCCTTATGGCTCTTTCATCTTTGTCTCATTTCTCCTTAAGCCTCTTTCATCCTTGTCTCATTTCTCCTTAAGCCTCTTTCATCCTTGTCTCATTTCTCCTTAAGCCTCTTTCATCCTTGTCTCATTTCTCCTTATGGCTCTTTCATCCTTGTCTCATTTCTCCTTAAGCCTCTTTCATCCTTGTCTCATTTCTCCTTATGGCTCTTTCATCCTTGTCTCATTTCTCCTTATGCCTCTTTCA
>NC_068984.1:89512385-89514622 GCF_001194135.2 Octopus bimaculoides | reverse complement strand
GCTCTTTCATCCTTGTCTCATTTCTCCTTATGGCTCTTTCATCTTTGTCTCATTTCTCCTTAAGCCTCTTTCATCCTTGTCTCATTTCTCCTTATGGCTCTTTCATCCTTGTCTCATTTCTCCTTATGGCTCTTTCATCCTTGTTTCATTTCTCCTTATGCCTCTTTCATCCTTGTCTCATTTCTCCTTATGCCTCTTTCATCCTTGTCTCATTTCTCCTTATGGCTCTTTCATCATTGTCTCATTTCTCCTTATGGCTCTTTCGTCCTTGTCTCATTTCTCCTTATGGCTCTTTCATCCTTGTCTCATTTTTCCTTATGGCTCTTTCATTCTTGTCTCATTTCTCCTTAAGCCTCTTTCATTCTTGTCTCATTTCTCCTTATGGCTCTTTCATCCTTGTCTCATTTCTCCTTATGGCTCTTACTGCGCACATCAGCAGGGTCATTGCCTGTTGTGTTATCTCCGATCTTGTGTTCTGCACCACTAAAATTTCAAACTTGTGATGAAAATCAACGTATATCAAGCAGTTGTACTTGCAGCCCCCTGTGTGGTTGTGGAACCTGGATGCTCAACCTAAAACATCTAGAGCTTCAACATATCTGCGTGAGATCTCTATGTTTTGATAATTTGTCCACCACCTTTCAGTCTTTACAGTTCTTTCTTTCTTTGAGAAACTCTACACTAAACAACATCAATTGATACCGATAGTCTGTGATAGAAACCATACAAAATGAGGCAATTATTTCAGGTGTTGTATTTCGTTATTCTCAAAAATTAATAAGTCAGCAAATCATCTGAATGATACGTAAAAAAGATCTATCATTCCGCTACTTCGAGAGGTACCTTCGAAACAATGGACGATTATACTTTTGGACATTTCTTAACATTTTACTAGAAATAATCATACACTGTTATTAGTAGGAATTCTTGATCTTACTCTATATTTTTCAACATTTTCAGCTGTTTATCCTTTCACTCTCCTTTTCATATAGGGTTCAATTATCAGAGGTATTCGGTAAGATGCTTGCTTCCCAGTCACATGGTTCCAGGTTCACTCCCACTGCGTGGCTTCTTGGACAAGTGTCTTCTGCTATAGTTTTGGGCCGACCAAAGTCTTGTGAGTGGTTTTGGTAGACGGAAACTGAAAGAAGCCTCTCCGTATATATATATATATATATATGTGTGTGTGTGTGTGTGTGTGTGTGTGTGTGTGTGTGTGTGTATGTGTGTGTGTGTGTATGTGTATGTATGTATGTATGTATGTATGTATGTATGTATGTGAGTGTCTTTGTGTCTGTGTTTGTCCCCTTCACCACCGCTTGACAACTGGTGTTGGTGTGCTTGCGTCCCCGTAACTTAACGTTTCGGCAAAAGAGTATCAGGCTTAAAAAACAAAGAAGTACTGATGTCGATTCATTCAACTAGAAATCTTCAAGTCAGTGCCCCAGCATGATCGCAGTCTAATGACTGAAACAAGTAAAAGATAAAAGATAAAAGATAAAACTGCAGCAAATTCTTTGAAACTGGATTGCTTATCTTATATTTCTTGTTTCTATAATTCGGATAGAAATCTAATCTATATATTGTGGTCTCCATTTGCAATCTACCACAACCAAGGGGTGTTAACTCACGATGTTTAACTATGGATTGGTGCAAGTAGCGTCTGCTACTTGTTTCAACGTTGCGTTTATTATAGGAACATGCATTCGTGTTTCTGGTTGTGCAGTTTTAACTTCAATTAATTTAGGTAATTTACACATTATCAGGGTTCCCTTGAGGTGATACTTCTGTAGATTTATTGGGGACTGCTTCTGATAATTTTCTATAACAGTAGTTTCTTATGAAATGATTATCTATCGAAGCAAGTAAAGTTTTTGCAATTTTACACTAAAAGTTTCAGGAAATGTGAGAAGTAGATAGTGATGTGACGTTTCTACTTAGTATTGGATGGCGGATTTTAGGATTATTAGCAATCTTATCTTTGGACACTCTAATTTCTAAAGCTTTATTTTAAAACGAACTACTTTATCCAATATGTCTTTATTTGATGACAGAATAATTGTATTGGAGTTATTGGATAACGCCACTCCTCTGCAACCCTTAAGCACAACCACTCCTCTTTCTCTCTCTCTTTCTCTCTCTCTCTCTCCTTATCTTACTCTCTCTTTCTCTTTCTGCCTCTCTCTCTTTCTGCCTCTCTCTCTCTCTCTCTCTCTCTCTCTCTCTCTCTCTCTCTC
>NC_068984.1:89505514-89512375 GCF_001194135.2 Octopus bimaculoides | reverse complement strand
CACCCAACCACACGCACAAAGCAGAAATATGGAAGGAGAGAAAAAAACCAGCCGCCACTGCCATATTTCTGCTGTTGATACGGCTCGTTGATGTCGAGCAAAAAGTTTACATCGAACAAACTGCACACAAGAGGAACCTGCACATGGCCACTCAACATATTCAAATCTCATACAAATCACACCCTACTTTCTATATATACAAAACGTGAGGTTGTAATACCTTTGACAACAGGTCTACTCAGTCAGGATAGACCTGGGGGCTAAACATCAACAAAAAGCGTCCATATCATGGTTTTCCCAAGGCATAATCGCCCCACACCTTACTGGCAGAAATTGTAATTGCTAAGATAGGACAACAAACCTGGGTTTCAGACTTGGCTCGCTACGTGTGCTATAGCGCAGGAAAATGTAGGTCTGTACTTTTGGGCGATCAAGTTCTCCATTATCTACTATTTATGAGGTTTTATTACAAAAACAAGTTAACAAACAATTTATACGAGAATTAAGAAACATTTTGAGCGGGAATCCATGACATTATTAAGTAACGATGTAATGATTACACGTGGACTGAGCTCGCCTTGCGTTATCGTTTGATAGTCAAAAAGTGATTGTTTTCAGCTAAAGAACTAGCATCAATTTATCAAAACCAAAATTCCCTTCAAACCTCATGCTACCACCTTTCAAAATGAAAGAAAATGCATATTGGACTGTGAAATTCTTGAGTGACAAGGGGATGAGATGACCATGGGTAGAACGCCTTTCATCTTTTCATCTTAAGTCTGAGGTAAAACAACAGTAACACCTTCATCGGGCAGTCAAGAGAATGGAAAATGTTTAGTCTGTAACTGTTTCAAGAGCTCTCTCCAAGAAAGCTGTTGAGGTTTCAGATCAGAATGAAAGTTTCTAATTAACATCTAGCTCCAGTGATCGAGGTGAAGACGTTCTCTCTGTATAAGCACTTCTCGAAATAACATTTGAAACGACGTAAATTTTGCGTGGTTGCTGACCTTCTAGATATAACATGCTAATCTTCCTCTAATTACCCCAGAAATAATAAAAATAACGATTTGAAATTTGTCATATAGTTTTGATTTACGATATTATATTCGTTATATATGATGGCACAATCGACTTCCATTACTACACTCAGTTTTCTTAATTGTTTTAACACTAGTACTCCTAAGATCATGTGACCAATACCGGCAGTATGATTGCAACAGTTTGTAGAGTGTTCCAAAACTCATTATGCTTTAAAATATTTCATCGTAAACATAAAAGATTCCATAATTATTCTTACAGCAAAAAATAAAATATCTTGATAAAAACATATTTCTGGTTGGCTTTTGTTTTGTTTTGTTTTGTTTTGTTTTTTGTTTTTTTGTTTTTTTGCCAAACAATATCTACTTTCAGGGTCCAAATTGTTAAGTTATTTGATGGATGAAAACAAAAAGATTTCTAAATCACATACCAATTTTATCGCAGAAACTGAGAAACGCCTTTTGAAAGTTTCCCATCAAGATAAGTATAAATGTTCGTTTTCATTTGTAATGTTCTTTTTTCAACCACGAGATGTCAAGTGTTAGTTCATAAAATTCTAATTTATACACCCAGTTGTTTAGTTCGGTTTAATTCTCAACAATTTCTAATGTCAAAATTCTGCTAACGCCTACTATTTATTAATTTCCTACTTTCAAATAGAATTATAACCAATTATATCACCATCCCAAGCTCTTTCCTCTCTCCTTCTCCTAGACCTTCGTCTCCTCCTCCTCCTTCTCATTATTATTATCGTCATCAGTGCTGGATATGAAAATATAGGTCTTAAGCAGCAAATATAAGCCTTTAAGATTCAGTCTTTGTTTATGTCCCAACTTCCTACTTATCTCTGTCGCCAGCCAACTTAGTTTGGGAACGGCAACAAAACACATCCAGTTGTGACAGCGTTCCAGAATCTGTAGGGGCCATCTAGCTTGGTTGTTATCTTAGTATTACTGTTTCATTTTCGAATCTATTAATAGTCTGTTCTTAATGTATTACACATTTTCTGTACTATTTATGAACACAATATTCTGGAACTTAATATTAAATATGTTTATAAACATAATTTATAAACGAACTTAATGCACCAAATTACAGCGCTCATGCATAGTCTATTTCTGTGTTTATGGGACTCCATTTGCGCAGTTCATCATATTCGTTAATATAGGACAATATACTCCTTAGTAGATAATTTTAGGGAGCATGACATAGTCTGAGTTGCTGTTAAATGTACCCCTAATGACGATGAATCTTTCACATTATTTTCTATCTCATTCATTAGTCATCATACGACAGAGCTTGTTGAGTTGAAGAATGATGTTAATTAACAACGTTTATTTCTAAATCTAAGGCTGGTGGCTTTGTAAAATCGTTAGAACTTTGGAAAGAATACCTAGCGGCTCTTCAAATTCTAAGTTGAACTCCTGTCGAGATCAACTTTGCCTTCCATCCCACCTTGGTCGATGAAATAAAATGCCAGATAAGTACTGACGTCTACATAATCGATTTTGCCTTTCCCCATATTATAGACCATCTGCTTGTGTTAGGAATAATTACTGTTACATTAGAAATACTTTCCGAATATATTTTGCACTTACCATGCTTTCGGCAGAAATATCCCTAGGCATATCAAATATTCCTTTGCATTCCAATTCGTTGTTACTGTCGTTGCTGCTACTACTTCTACTAATATTGTTGTTGAATATGTTTCAGAAGATGCTTCTAATGGTAGATGCTAGCAAACTTAATCAAGTGATTCCAAAACTTTGATTAGTTAAAATTACACTGGTAGTGAAAGAGGAAATAACAATGATTAATTCTGGTCAAGAAACACATGGGAAGCAACTCTAAGATTTTAGGAATTAAAACTCAATGCAGACACGCAATGATAAGTAATTAATTCATACTCAGAATTGTCTTCTCTACCTTTCTGGACCAGAATTAATCTGAGTTAATGGATTTTTCTTCTCATTATAAGTGGGAATTTAATCAGATTAGATATTTTGACTCACTATATTTATGGTAGCAACCACTTAACTATTTTTTCATGCAGAACACGTAATTTCCTCCTCCATTCATAACTCATAGTAAATTTAATCCACCGCTCTACTATTCCTACATGCAAGTCGATCTTTAAATAAATATTAATAAGCTTGAGCTATGGATTCATGACCTACAATGGCTGCTACTGAAGATGAATGTGTTCATTTTTGTCAGGGATTTTCATATTTTCCTTTAACTGTTTAAGAAAATGTAAGTGGAAAATTTTATCATAAATGATTTTGAAATGAGTCCGTTTACTTTTGTTGATCCTGGAAGAAAATTGAATAAATGTAAAAGTATTTCAGTTTTGGTGTATAAAGCCTTTTGAATGTTGTTGTGCTTAGCGTTAACCAATTAAATTTTTAAAACTGTATGAAATGAGAAACAGCAGATTCTAACAATTTTACTGAAAATTTACCCACTTTTCATTTTTTCTACTTTTGTTTATATGTAGACTTCTAGATTGGTGACATGTAAATTGAAGAGTTATACTTCAACCACTTTAGGAATTTGCTCCCAGAAGCACAATAAAAGTCAAAACTAATCTATTCACTTCATTCCTCTGCTTTTTTCTTGAATGTAAAAGAAAAGCATTTTCTTTTAAAAATCTTCCTTCAAAAATTTTCTTTAAAAACCGGTAATTGTAATAATGATTTCTAAGTTAAGCACAAAGCCAGCAGTTTTGAGGGGACAGAGTTTGTTATTACCATTGGCGCAGTATGTGACTGCTACTTTATTGATTCTGGATGAATGAATGGCAAAGTTGAACTAGGATTATTGATTTTGTTGTTGTTAAGTCTGGAAGTGGAGAACCAGAAACGTTAGAGTGTCGGAGAAAATGTTCTGGCATAGTTGCAGCCCTTTTCTTTCCGAGTTCAAGTCTCACTTGGGTCAACTTTGTTTTTCATTCTTTGAGGGTCAATAAAATAAAGTATCGATCAAGTACTGGGGTCGATGGCATCGTCTAACTCGTCGCCTCAAAATCACTGACCTTGTGCCTAAATCAGAAACGATTATTATTATTATTATTATTATTAGTAGTAGTAGTAGTAGTAGTAGTAGTAGTAGTAGTAGTAACAGCAACAATAACAATAACAACTGCTAATACAACAGTAGTAGTTTCAGCAGCAGCTGCAGAGGTATCAGACGTAATATCAATCAGATATACTCCAGATTGTCGCCGCAGTTCAACGTCCTTAATCAGTTTGCATTTTTTTTTTTTTAAACGTAATAAACAAAACTTGAAATAGATTAAAAACAGCTGTGAAAAACAGACTTGCTATTTTTTCGTTTCAGAATCATGGGATCTTGAAAAGGAAAGCACACCATAATAATACTCAGATAATTGGCCAGTATATTTTGTTGTTACTATATCCAGGAATATCAGTATTCAATAACATTTATTCAGAACTGTTGAAAAAGGAGATTCTTTTGTTTTGGCCCTAATTTAGGTTGACAGAATATCTGTCTTCTGTTCAATCTGAACACTCTTGTGACTAAGGAGGTTTTGCTCTCGGAACCTCTAAAGGTAAGTTAGAATAATGAACCAAAATACAGTAATGGATTGCTTGGCAAAAATTGCCTACGTAAGCTTCACTAGACATGTTGTTCTTTATTTCCTGAACACTCAACAAAAGATCTGTGATCAAAAGCATTTCAGTTATGTCAATACTGCCTTTTATACCAGAGGATTCATTACCCAATGAATCCTTCTTTTTAAAACAATATGTAGGGGTTTGATGGAGAAGTGATAGTTATTTTTAGTTGAATGAGTGACTCAATTGCTAGTTTGATATATAAAAGAATACATTATTAGGGCGGTTACAGAATGACACGTGTTATTAGATATTGGTAGCCTAATGAAGTCATAATTAAGATTTGTTAAAATAGCGCCAGGCCAGAAGTTCCGATGTGAGGCCCACAGATGCTTGAGCAGAAATTAGTAGATGGGGGAGAGATAATTTATTGCCTTTGAAAAGGCAGCAAGTGTCTTGGCGGGTTTTGAACTTACCGTGTAAAAATTCGAAGAGAAATATCTCAAAATGTTTTCGCTACTTCTTTGCGATTCTACTCTTATGGCTTCCTTCAATGAGACTCACTTCTGATTGTTGACAATCTCCTACGTCCATCTATTCTAGTTTAACTTCTCTTCTAATCCCTTCAATAAAAGCTTTCTGAGCCCGGAACATCGAATTATTCAACTTGGAGCTTCTTCGAGTAGATAGCTATCCTACTCAATTGCCTGTATAGCTTGCAAACATGCGGTTTGTGTAACTGATTAGTTAAAGTCATGCACACATTAAGTTGTACTTATTCACTCACCTAACAAGTATTCTATTTAAATACAATTTAAGTGATCTGATGTTGTTTGTTCACATTGACACATTCCAGAAATAGTCATCAGGTAATAAGGCATTTGGAACTCCCAGAGCAGGTTTCTTGGGTGCATACACCCACGCGTATACTCACATTCGCAGTCACCGATTTGCATCGAGTCGAGGAATATCATCCGTTCCTCAAGATCCACACCTCTATCAAACAGTACTGCCACTCCACTTGACCCATCAAGAAACATGTGTGCAAATGTCTTGACAATCCTAGTCTTGCATATGGTTATATCTAAGCCGAGTGACCTGTGATCGTTAAGTAAGCAATTCGATTCTAGTCGATTTCAGGTCATGCGCATTTATGCCACAGACTCTCTGTATTTAGGTCCTACATACAAAATGGCTCAACAGAGACCAGTTTTCGGAGTTCTCCTAAAGTCCCCTGTAGTATTGCACAGACCATTTTTACAATGAAATTTTCCACGTCATATGGAAATTTTGTATTTGCTAACATCTGGTGTAATCTTCACGAGATATTTATTTTTTTACATATTTCTGGCGATTACGGTTTTCTGGAACCTAATCTACTCCTCTGTTGCTTCATCATTTAAAGACAGTTTGGAAAAATTGAAGAAATTCGAAGATGATGGGGAAAAACAAGTCAGTGCATTCTATTGTCGTGACTTTATACTGGTTTTGATAAATGTTGCACTTGCTCTTGTTACTGCTGTTGTTATTGCTGCTTTCACTGTTGTTTTTATCACTGCTGCAACCATTTCTATTTTCAACTCCGTTTACTGTTAATTAAAGCAGTGCAGATCCTTGCAGTCTTCGTTACTGTACTGGAAAGGCATTCAAGAGATTGATAAATATGGAGACCTGAGAATTGAGATCGCTAAGATGTGGCAGCTACGAGAGTCAAACATAAAGGTTGTCGCTGTTGTCATCAGAGCATTGGGTTCAATACCACCCAATCTGAAGAAACATCTGGAAACTTTAGAAATACCCTACAATCTAGGTGTCATGCAAAAATCGGCATTACGTATATTGCCTGAAGTACTATCCGTTTGAGGTCGTTGTTGTGACTTGACAATATCTTCAATCAAGCAGATCACGATATTGGATAGTGTGCGACGTTTTAAATAATAATAATAATAATAATAATAATAATAATAATAATAATAATAATAATAATAATATTTAATAATAATAATAATAATATGTCACAAGCGACACAAAAACTTGTCAATAGCCTGGATAGACTATAAAAAGGCCTTTGATAGCCTACCACATAGCTGGATTAGGAAATGTCTGGAAATGTATAAAATAGCTCCTACTCTGCGAAACTTTTTATCTGTAAGTATGAGATCATGGAGAACCACACTGATGTTGAACAATGACAATGAATCTCTAAATGCTGGAGATGTAAGAATTTCATGTGGCATTTTCCAGG
>NC_068984.1:89497203-89503922 GCF_001194135.2 Octopus bimaculoides | reverse complement strand
AACTGCCCATATCCTACGTAAAATACTGTCTATGTGATCTCAAATTTTAAAGCAAACATAATTTTCTTATGGTTTCTTAAACATTCACTTGAACAAAACTGTACAAATCCAAATATATGGTACCCTAGGCATAACACCTACATGAACTTCTAACTTGTTGTCTCTTGAGGTCTCTGGGTGAGACTTGGATCCAACTTGTACAAATACAAAACAAAAGTCAAACATAAAATAATAATAATAATAATCTTTTCTACTATAGGTACAAGGCCTGAAATTTGGGGGAGGGGTAAGTCGATTACATTGACCCCCAAAAGTTTGAAGGCCAAAGTCGACCCCGCCAGAATTTGAACTCAGAACGTAAAAACGGATGAAATGTCGCTAAGCATTTTGCCCGGCGCGGTAACAATTTTGCCAGCTCTCCACCTTAACAAGAACAACAACAATAATAATAATCCCTTTTCTACTAAAGGCACAAGGCCTGAAAGTTTGGGGGAGGGGACTAGTTCATTACACAAACCCCATCCGAAAGGATGAAAGGTAAAGTCGGTCTCGATGGAATTTGAACTCAGTACAAAATGGACGAAATGCTGCGAGGCATTTTTCCCAGCGTGCTAACGATTCTGCCAGCACTCTGCTTTAGCAACAACAACAACTATAATAACAATAATAATAATAATAATAATAATGATGATAATAATAATAATAATAATAATAATAATAATAATAATAATAATAATAATAATAATAATCCTTTCTACCATTGTCAAGAGGCCTGAAATTTGTGGGAAGGGGCATAGTTGATTACATCGACCCCAGTGCCTGAATGGTACTTAATTTATCGACACCGAAAGGACTAAAGGCAAAGTCGACCTCGGCGGAATTTGAACACAGATCATAACGACGGATGAAATACCGCCAAGTATTTTGTCCGGCGTGCTAAAGATTCTGCTAGCTCAATACTAATTCTCTCTATTATTGACACAAGCCCTGACATTTTGGGGAGGAGCTGGTCGATGTGATGGGTTTTTCGATCTTCATATTCTTATTGCTACCTCTGTTGTTGCCTACCATTTTCCTTTACTTTGCTTTTCAACCTTTTCTGGACAGAAAGCTCTCGAGTATCTCTTCATTCACACATATAAGGAGCAGGCTAACAGTTTAATTGCTTTCATTTTCGGTCCCATGATGGATCATAGATCAGAAATGGCTTTGTGATTTTCAGAGACCATTAAGACATGCATGTCCATAAGACCCTACGTGCCAGTTACCCCTTTACTTCCTGCCTACTGTGACATCCACATATGAGTAAGAATGTAACGCACCAACTTACCTCGTCCTCGATTTGCAAACCAAGAATCCACTCCCATATGCACCTTCCGGTCGATGGAGTAAGTACCGTACACACCAACAACATCCTGTAATTGCTTCTTTGAGGAAATATGAAAACCACTTTATTTCTTTCACCCTCTTTATTTAAAAAAAATTAAGCTAGTAAATTTCCTTCTTCACCGTTTATACATGTATTTTATGATATGCATCTCTCATGTTCTTTTCTGGAAGCCGACCTATCTTCATCATCTCCTTCTTATTAGCAATACTAGCAAATTGCTACCATTGTTCTACCTGTTAACGTTGTTAGAAATCTTGTTAGGGCACTTGCAATATTTGTTTTTCAGTGTTCAAATCCTACTATGATAAACTTTACCTTTCATCCCTCCGGAGTCGGCTAAAATTAAAGAACTAATCAGGAACTAGGTACGATTTAATCATCTAGCTCTCTAACCACTACCCCAAATTTCTAGCTTTCTGCCTATGTTAAAAACGATTATTACAAATATTATTTGTTTCGTTTTTTTAAGTGAAAATTTGTGTTATTTGCTTGTTTAGATGTGTACGTTTTTCCTGGGGAGTTTTATGGTCTTTAAAAGGCTGCATTAATGTTTCCAATATTTTTAAGGAAGTATCTCACCAGCACCTCTTCCTGTTCTTACAGAAGAAACCATATTAAATTACCAGTAAATATCGTTTTTAAATATATATATATAATCATCTAAATGCAGGCTTTTCCTCGAGAGTAAACGAGTAAATGTTCAACATTCTCTTGATTACAAAATGAAATAAAGAAAATATTTTCCTTCATCAAGTACATTGTAGTTAAATCAAACTTTTTGCGTTATCACGAAGATATCCGTACACATCAACATAATAACAATAATAATACTTTCTTCTATAGGCACAAGGCCTGAAGTTTGGGGGACAGGATAGTCGATTGCATCGACCCTAGTACTCAACTGGCACTTAATTTATCGACCCAAAAAGGATGAAAGGCAAAGTCGACCTCGGCGGAAAATAAACTAAGAACGTAAAGACGGGCGAAATACCGCTAAGCATTTTACCCAGTATGCTAACGATTCTGCCTGCTCATCGCCTAAAATAATGGTTTCAAATTTCGACACAAGACCAGAAATTTTGGTGGTAGGGGGATAATCGATTGAATCGACACCCAGTGCTCAACTGGTGCTTATTATATCAACTCCGAAAGAATGAAAGGCAAAGTCAACCCCGGCTGAATTTGAATTCATAAAGTAAAGGCGGACGAAATGTTGCTAAGCATTGTGTCCAGCGTGATAACGGTTTTGCCATTTCACCGACTTTCAAATTGCCCAAATATCGGTTTCAAATTTTGGTACAAGACCAGTAATTTCAGGGGAAGGAATAAATCAGTTACATCTACCCCAGTGTTCAAGTGTTATTTATTTTATTGACTCCGAAAGGTTGACAGGCAAAGTCGACCCCAATGGCATTTGAACTCAGAGCGTAAAGTCGAAAGAAAAGCTGCTAACCATTTTTCCGGTGCGGTAACAATTCTGCCAGCTCGCCACTTTAAACTGCCAAATATTAACAAAGATTTAATGATAGAATCTATGCAGTAGCAGTGGTAGTATTGAGGAAAGCTGGACTTGATCCCAATAGACACTCGACCAAATCCTACCCTGAAAAAAAATAGTAAGAAAGCATGATACTTAAAATTGAATGTAGGAAGAAAAATCAATCTTAGCTCAACAAAATGGAAATGAAAAGATCGAACAGGCCAAAAAAACGATCCAAGTAACAAAAAGTGTGCACCAAAGATAATAATTTAGTAGCCAAAGCAGTGTTTAAATATTTATATATCAGCAAAATCTTCAATCGCAAGAACATAGTACTTCAATCAAATATCAAAAAATTTTACGTGGACTTCAACAAAAAGTCCATGATGCTGGAAATCAACCTAACACCAACGGATATCGACACATACTGGGTACGTGTGAGAATGTGGAGCTAAGGAAATAATCATCTAACAGATACCAAAACATTAAGGACTGCATACAAAGGAAAACAATCTGAATATGACAAGGTTTCCTGTTTTTTGGTACATGGTACTATAATAGCTTTCAATGAAACAGTACACAAACCAAAATCAATACCTTATTAGTTGCTGGAAAGGAACACAGCATTAATTCCTCAAAACAAAAGTATTAGAGACCCCTAAAACTGTAGGCTTATAACCCTCTTGCCAACAATGTACAAAGCTCTTACAGTCCTATTTTATAACAAGCCGGTAATATACGACATGTAGACAGCAAGTATTTTACTAGATAGACAGGAATGGTGTCGGAAGGATGCATAGTTGTAAAGAGCAGGTACAGGTTAATGGAATAATTGGAAAGAGTAATAAAAAAAAAAGAGAAAAACAAATCTTAGAATAGCCTGGAGCAAATACTAAAAAAGTATATGATAGCATTCCACACTCCTAGAGTGCTGTGACATTCTACATAAACAAAGCACCCCCTAATATTAACAAAAAACATCAGCCATGACAAATCAGAATTAAAAAAAACTATCACTACGAAAAGAAAAGATAATTAAAACCAGTAGAGTAATTTTTCAGCGCCACCCTAAATTTTATATATATGTATATATATATATATATATAATTCTATCCAGAGAGTTGATTATGTTAGGAAATTTGCCTCAAGAGATGCCGGAAAAGACATGCATTAACGCAATGTTAAAATAAGCGGGTTTTTTTAACAATTGATGGTGCCCCAAATATGATCAACCAAAATATTTTGTAAAGCACTTTAAAGCACTTTAAAAAAAACTGCTATAAATTCTCTTGTTTCTATATGTGAGTAGGCTTTAAAGATTTCGATGATGTGATGGAAGTTGTGACAATGAAAGTTAATTTGATAGATTCCAGAGGTTCAAATAAAGGAGGATTCGATTTTAATTTTAAATAAAGTTGAATTAGTTTACAATTGTATTATGATTTATAATGATTTATAATGGTCAAGTACTTGGGTAGTTTGATGAATTTTTAAACGAAATCAAACTATTTTAAACATTAAGTATTAAGTTTTTATTGGTTTTTAATATTATATCACAAAGTTTAGAGAAATTTATCGAAGTAAAGTTTGGCTTCAATCTGAGCTGTGAAAGTAAACTCGGCATATTTCAACATAATTAAGACTTTTAAACGTGTTAATTGCTTGTAAAAAGTTAAAGCAATTTTTTTTTAGATCAGCCGTAATCACCTTAAACAACGTGCAAAATAGTTTATAGAAGATTTAAGGTCCGTTTTGAAGAGGGTGTTTTTTTTCTAGATTTGTGCAATTCAGATAGAGAAAACAATACAATTTATAGAATATCTTGAAGCAGATTTCGGAGACCTGAAATTAATTGCGTTTGGATGGTTGGATTTAAGAGCTTTAGAAATGCAATTGGGAAAATTTCGAGCTAATTCTATTTGGAAGCAACACTTCATTACACTTAGAGCTGATTTGGAAGGAGCTGGCCATGAATATGTACAAGTAATCGTCGATAATACATTAATGCCGTAATTAATAAGAGTGTGAAATTGCATTTCCGGAAATTTTAATGCTTTGAAAATTCTTGCAGAAACATTCTTAAAAATTTTCTCAACAGGGTATTCATATGAAACATTGCTCTCAACATTAAATAATATTTAAAATCATGAAAACGATGTGAAATAGAATGTGTGATGGCTTAAGGGCTGTCAAAGCACATAGTATTAAATGTACACTCTATACACCTCTCATAAATCGTCTTTTGGAAATCTACCAAAAAAATCATTAATATTAAACTGACTTATTTTCATTTTTAATATTCTCATTTTATAAATAGATTTTAAAGTTGCTAGTTATAGTTTATTAAACGTTATAGTTTTATGAATATATAAGAAAATGAGACAGTTCCTATAATCATTTCCTTAATACTAAAAGAAATGTATACATGTGACACTGCAATAACATGCTCATTAAAAAAAATAATTACTTGTTGAATCAATGACATATTTAACGATAAAAATTTCAAGAAACCGACTTAAACGATTCACTATCGCTGGGATATTTGGAACTGGAACAAATATCTGAACATTTACAAGCATTTTATGACCATTTTCTTGAAAAGAGGTGAAGAAACTATAAAAATACAAGGATTTTGAGACTGAGATGGATCATGCAAGTAAAAACGCTCAAAATAATGGATTTAAATTTTGGCACAAGGCCAGCACTTTTAAGGAAGGAGGTCAGTCGATTACATCGATTACTTCGGAATTCAACAGCTACTTATTTTATCGACCCGAAAGGATAAAAAGCAAAGTCGACGTCGGCGGAAGTTGAACTCAGAATATAATGGGTCGGATGAGCTCCCGCTAAACATCCTTTCTGGTGCAGCAACGACTATGCCAGCTCATCGCCCTAAAAACCACTAACAATAATATCTTGTGTATGATTAAAACAATATAAACACGCTAGGCTCACAAAGTTACCATCCAAAAATAACTTTGTTATGCACATTTTACATCCTACGCTGGATATTTTAATAGCTTAATTCATGCAACTCGTGATCAACCCCAGTTAAAGCTACATAATAGATACTCGACACTACCACAATTCATATAACTAATATTCTACACTTCTGCTACCCATAACACACCACATATTCTATATTACAGCTTGGCACTAAAACATTTAACAGAAATTACATAGAACACACGAAACACCACCTAAGAAAATAACATAAATTATTCTGCATATACTCTATTTAATAGGCGATACGCTAGTATAACACCAGGTACAACATTTCAACTCGCATCAAAGCTGACACGTGTACAAATGAAGAACCTATTCTTCAAAGGACTAAACTACACACACTTCGGCAAAAATAGAAGTGCAACTGGTAGTGTGTTAGAACCTCGCATAAAATTGTTGAAAATAATGAGGCCTAAAATTTATGAGGAAGGAGCTAGTTGATTACATCAAATCCAGTACTCAATTAGTATTTATATTATAGACTGCGAAAGGATGACAAGCAAAGTCAACTTCGGTGGAATTTGAACTCAGAAGAGAGAGAGGAACGAGATGCTATAAAGCATTTTGTCCGGCGTGCTAATGATTCTGCTAGCCGCCTTAACAGCAACAACAATAATAATAATCCTTTCTATTTTAGGCACAACGCCTAAAATTTGGGGAAAAGAGTTAGTCGATTACATCAACCCCAGTGCACAACTAGTATTCATTTCATTAATCCCGAAAGGATAAAAAACAAAATCGACTCCGGCGGCGTTTCAAGCCAGAACGTAAACACAGACGAACTATCACTAGGCATTGTACTCAGTGTGCTAACGATTCTGCCAGCTAGCCGTCTTAATACTG
>NC_068984.1:89489698-89493497 GCF_001194135.2 Octopus bimaculoides | reverse complement strand
CAGAAACAATTCCTATCATAGTAGGTGCCTTAGGTATAATAAAAAATATTCAGACAAATACATAACAAAAACACCAGGACTTACAAATATATATAACATACAGAAAATTGCACTACTGGGTACTGCACACATTCTACGCAAAACACTTTCAATACAGTAAACATAAGAGCACCACAGCAAACCACAGCACATACCCAAGGCGCACAGAGCTGCGCTCGGTAGTGAAGTGAAAGCACGTTATAAAAATAAAACTACTGAACAATAATAATAATAATAATAATAATAATAATAATAATAAATGTTCTGATGCAGTACCAGACAGTGGCTCTCGTGACTTCTGACCTTAACTGATTGGAAGTGTTATCATGAACATTGCTTTGTCTTGGTATAAAAGATGACCTGCAGCAAATATTCTGCTCAATACCACAGATTTGCTTGTCAGTTGTTTGACTTTAACCAGTTGAGCATGTCCCTTGGTGGCTGACGATATGTGCATCTCTGATCACGAGCAGAAGTAGTGGGGTAGCATTATAGCCATGTGTTGAGAGGAATTCTTTGGGGTTTGGATGATTCACCTTTGGAAACATGGGTGTTTTGTTCAACATCCTTAAACAAACCTTATTCAAGGACCTTTTGAGTAGGACGTGCTGCTCGACCTGAAGAAAATTCTAACTGGGCCCCATCTGCAAGGTCATACGCTGTTTATCTTGATATGAGATCACCATGTCGCGCACATATGGTTCTGATGCATGTGCCTGGTGTACCCTTATCAGACGGGTAGTCATAATGGGTATATTGGCTTCGTATATTTGATGGCATGCACTGCTCTCTCACTCAATAATAATAATAATAATAATCCTTACTTTATTAGCCACAAGAGCCGACAAAAAAAAATTGGACGTTACAAAACATGAAAGACAAAGTGGGGTTACATAAAGTGTCGTGTAAAAAGTTAATAATAATGAAAAATATAACAAAGAAAATGCCTAAAAGGGGCAAGCAACACTGAGCTACTCATAGAAACCCCACGAAAAATCTACATGCGCCACGACCATTAGAGTAACAGCCCTCTCCTCATCTTTCTCTCTCTCTCTCTCTCTTACTCTCTCTCTCTCTCTCTCTCTCTTTCTCTCTCAACCTTGGAACCTCAAAATCGCATGCTCAAAGTAGGCCCATTGACACGGTTCATCTTCACCACATTCACCCACCTTTTAACAAAATTGCTGGATGTCAGCACTTCTCTCTCAACCCTCACTTTCCTCTTCAGATGGTATCTGAAAAAGTTGATGTGGGGTAGACCAGAGAGAAAAGTATTTGTCTTCAGCCCTTTCAGTCTAGACCACCACACAACCTCTTTCGCTACAGCCACGAAACAGATGAAAGTTGCCTTCCTTTGCCGACTAAAGGAAGGCGGCGGAGCAGTCTTCATGATGGAATCATCCGACAAGCGGACACGTCCTACACGTGACAGCAAGTATTCGACATAAACCCATATATCTGATATGCTCGGACACTGGACAAGTGCGTGCAGAACGGTTTCGTCGCTCTGCACACATTTTTACCAGGTCCAACTGAGGGCATTTCCATGCCTGTAGAGTTTATCTCAACAGACAATGTCCCACTGTAGCACTGCCAGGCCAGAGATTTCTGGAAGTTATCCATAGGCCCCGGCCTGAAAGTCCTCCGGAACAGATTGACGAGTTGGAATTCATCAACGCCTAAAGTCTCCCCAAGAACGTCGTCGTTTCCTTTCTCCACTAATCCTCTATACAACGCCATAGTAGAACTTCCACTAACCGCATTGCCCGACTGACTGATGAGCACGAGCGCCTGACGATACTCAATGTGCCTGACGCCCAGCCTCGGTCTACGCTTGATCCAAGATTGCAGCTCACTCAAAGAGACGAGCTGCGGGAAAGCGAGTCTGACAAACGGCGACCACACTTGCTCACCTTCGTCGAGGAAACACTGGATGTGCCGTAGCCTCAGTGCATGTCTACGCATCAATAGCCACAGCATACGCAGCCCACCGTTTGTAGGGTGTTGACAGCAAATGGAGCGCCTGACCAATGGAGTCCGTCCCTTCTATAAGAGGCGGAAAAACAAACGCTCCAGTTTGAGCAGGTACGAACTAGGGCAAGACACGCGGTAGGTGGTAGTAAATGATCGAAGCGACGTATGTGTTCGGCACCTCTGCCCCACCTTTCAAAGATAGCTTTCTCTCGGCCCATTTCTGGGTGAGACTGACTACTCTGCTCGTCACCTCGCTCCAGTTGGAGGTCGGGTCCGAACCAGACCCCGAGCAATTTTACGGGCCCGACCGTCCAACGTCCTACAACGCTGTCATTCGTCATGGATCTGCCTTTCCAGATGGCGAGCTGCAAGCCCACCGATTTTTCCGGATTAATCTTTGCTCCTGTTACTTACTCGTTTTCTTCCACAATAGTGCTGACCAGATCTATATGCTTGCCGTCTGACACTATGACTGCGGTTGCCAACACAACTCTCTCACATCTTAGTTCATACGAGATGCTTCTAAACGTCTCCAGTTTCCGAAGTAATGGCTCGAGGGCCAGTACATACAGAAGGGATGATAGTGGGCGCCCTTAACGGACCGAACGCATAATGTTGAATGATTCCGATAGGTGACCACTCACCCGGACTACCAAGCAAATGTCGCCGTACATGGCAGCGATCCAACCGCGGAAAACCGGACCGAAATCTGCTGCCGTGAGAACAGCTGCCAGATATTAGTCAACCCTATCAAAGCCTTTTGACTGATCTAAATTGATCAGTAGCGCATGAAGTGGAGTTTGGCGTGGATGGATCTGTTTGGGACGGCGCATGTTTGTACATCTCCAACCAGTTTCTCCACGACGAGACGAGCGCCAACTTCTTCACTAACACTTTGGCCAAAATTTTTATAGCTGCACTAAGCAGAGTGATGGGCCTAAAATTATCTAATACCTTCCCATTGTTTGGAGCATTTCTCTCCAGTAGCACTGCTCCTCAGCTCACAGATTTGGGAATTCTTTCATTTTGTTGCCAGTTGTAGTAGATATCTGCCAAGAGACCTGCAAACAAGTCTGGCATTCTAGAATAAAGCTCGTAGGACAGACCATCTAATCCCGGCGATTTGCCCTCCATGCAGCCCATTGTCTCGACCCGTATTTCCTCAACTGTTATCGGCATTTCATAACACTCCACATTTCTTGCTGAGAGCCGTGGCAAGTCATGGAAGTAGGCAGTGAAATCCATTCTGCAATCTGGCCCACCATTCGTCCTGAATAATTCGGCAAAATGTTGCTGAAAAGCCCCACACATCTGCTCCGACTCGTTTACTGTGCGCCCATTTTGGTCCACCATAGATCGAATGGTGTTTTTGTTGCCATTTTGCGCCATTTGTTACCATTTGGTTCCCTCTTGTCTCAGAGTACGTGCCTTAGTTCTGACAATGCAACCTTCATGCTTAGCGTTGAAGTGTTCATCGAGGGCCAACCTTGCTGCCAGAACGTCAGTTGCACTGCCTTTCCTAAGCGCCTCTTCTAGCTTTCTCACTAAATCGCCCTCTAAACTATTTCTTTCTACAGCTAAAGCATTGCTAAATCTTATTGAGTCTTCTTTGATGGCCCTTTTTAGGTTATTCCACCATTTACTGTTGATGATTGCTCCCGTCAAAGCTTTCTGAACTAACTCTTTAATCCGGTCTCTGTAAGCTTGGCACGTCGAGAGTGACGTGTTCAGCTTCCAGTAGCTGGGACCCTGTCTACGTTTGCTATCTAAGTCGACTTTACAGGTC
>NC_068984.1:89482198-89484698 GCF_001194135.2 Octopus bimaculoides | reverse complement strand
TGATATAATTACAAGAAATATGGTTAAAGTAAAATGCTAAAGCCCTCGATCATATCAGGGTCTTCAAAAATTCTCATCATCTGCCTCTTGCATATCACTCAGATCCCAAATACTGCTTGTTCTGAGCAATTTGGGTGACGGGGCAGACAGAAAATTACCCATATTTATGTTGTGACTCAATCATATTTCTACCTAAAAAAAGTACATTTCACCAGCGTTTATTTTCTGCGTGCGTCATTATAGTTGCAATCCGCCTCCAAACAAATCTGTACTTGCTCTCTCTCTAAATGCTCTTGTAGATAATTTCAGTCATCAATCAATTCTTAACTTATTATACGCAGAATTCTCTGGCTCAATGCCAGCAATTATGAGAGGAGCTTGACTGATACTTTATTAACCACAAGGACGAGAACCCATCGCGCCAACCCATCGAGGTAGGCATTGAAGTCTATCCTGCGATCTAGCACGCCACTCATCTCGAACAGTCCTGAAAATGCCGCTGAAAAGCAGTACACATCTTTTTAAAACCTAGTAGTACGTGCTCAGAATTGTGACTTTGCTACCACTCGGGCACATCGAAGGATTTCCTATCCTTCGTCTTAAAATATATGCCTTAGCTCAAACATTGAGGCCTTCGTGCTTTGCATTGAAAAATTGGTCGAGAGTCAATATTGTAGCAAGCACGTTGGTTACGATGCTTTTCGTAAGCCTCTTTTTAATCTTGTTTTCTCTATCGCTACTCACTTATTAAACATTGATTCTGCTCAAAGCGCCTTCTTCAGGGCGACTCATCTAGTGATATAATAGGATTGCCCTCGTCGACGCACACTTAATAAATTCGCTATATCGACTCCGGTATTTGGCTGGTACTTATTTTATCGACTCCGAAAGGATGAAAGGCATGGTCGACCTCGGAGGAATTTGAGCTCAGAAGATAATGACGGGGCGAAATGCTGTTAAACACTTTGTCCACGTAATACTACTACTACTACTACTACTACTACTACTACTACTAATAATAATAATAATAATAATAATAATAATAATGATAATAATAATCAGTTCTATTGTCTTCCATTCACTGTGCATTCGTTTTCTGTACCCTGTGACAGGCACGCCATTCGTATCCTCTGGTAGTAACGCTCCATAACCATTATGGTTACTTGTTTACTTCACTTACGTTTGTAGCATGGCTAGCAGTTGTTGGATTACGACCGGGCCTACCCTGATGCACAGTGGGCCACCTGCCGAGCGCGGCACCTTCACTATTGGTTCCAGTCCCTTTCACACCGTTATCGTCTTCTATTTTGCTTGGCATTTTCACCCACAAATGAGATGTGTTTTTAGTTTACTACCAACCTGTATTTTTATCGAGACACCATCTCGATAAAAAATACATGGGAGAGGGAGAGAGAGAGAGAGAGAGAGAGAGAGAGAGAGAGAGAGAGAGAGAGAGAGAGAGAGAGAGAGAGAAAGAGAGAGAATAAATAAAAGGAAAAGGAAAGAAAGATCAACTCGGGAGGGGAGGAAGCCCTTTAACACAGCAAGTTCAGCATAATACATTCATAATGACAAGTAGAGTAGAAGGACTGCTTAGGAGTAGTTGTAAACACGGAAGTGAGGTAGACAGATATTGAATGTCAGGGAAGATGATAGAGGGGGTGGGTCTGGCGGGCGCATCACCGCCGAGAGAAGGTGCCTTCTGCAGCGTTCCTCACTGCCTACCTGTAAATTTAAAATTTAACCAAAGAAGGGAGGCGAAGCGTTTCAACTTAAACTGAATCTGAATCTAACGGAAAACTAGCTTCATGTTTGAATTTGAATTTGTATTAAACAACTATAACGATTTGAAGTGGGAAATACGAAAGTTGTGGTCAATGAAGAGAGTAGACTTCATACCAATAGTAATTGGTGCACTTGGAAGTATCAGCACTCAGCTACCAACATGGTTGAAAAAGATTGGTGCAAGTGTGAAAGTAAAACACCTACAAAGATCAGCATCGTCTGGAACTGCAAGAATTTTTCGCAGTGTTCTTGAAGCATGACCAGTAAACATGTGACAACTTAGTTTGCTGGCTGTGAACAATTACACTTTCCATCATACCCAGCAAAATAGGTTGTGAGTTTTCATATAAAGATAATAATAACAACATCAACAACAACAACAACAACAACAACAATAATAATAATAATAATAATAATAATAATAATAATAATAATAATAATAATAAAATTATATGCAAAAAACGACAAAGAGCTAGAAACACTACTACAGACAGTACACGGCTTTACCAAGGAAATAGAAATGAAATTCGGATTAGAAAAATGTGCCAAAGCAACCCTGAAAAGAGGAAAATTAGTTAAAAGTAGCAATATAACACTAGATAAAGCCAATGAAATAAGAGAACTAGACGAAAGCCAACCATATAAGTATTTAGGAGTCAATGAACTAGATAGGATACAACATACACAAATGAAAGAAAAAATAAAGAAAGAGTAC
>NC_068984.1:89479360-89479754 GCF_001194135.2 Octopus bimaculoides | reverse complement strand
CTCATGTCAATTAATAAACACGTCTTCTTTGTCTGATCTTTTATAATAATATCCGGTTTATTAGCTTTTATAGTCTTGTCGGTATGTACGGGGAAGTCCCAGAGAATCGATACATTTTCTCCCTCAGTCACAGCTTCAGGATGGTGTTTATACCATTTGTCAGCGGTTTTGATTTTATGGTGCTGACATATGGCCAACTCTGTCATGTCTTGCTTTATATTCTACAGGTGCTATGACTCTACACCCTGAGATTAGGTGGTCTATAGTTTCAATCGCATCGTTACAAAATCGGCATTTTGGGTCAGCTCCATTTTTTATCACATTGGCTTGGTAGTTCCGGGTTAATAAGCTTTGGTCTTGAGCAGCCAATATGAAACCTTCACTCTCTGCTTTT
>NC_068984.1:89472678-89476214 GCF_001194135.2 Octopus bimaculoides | reverse complement strand
TACAAAGACCTGGAAATAGAGATAACTCGAATGTGAAATCTAAAAACAGAAACAATTCCTATCATAGTAGGTGCCTTAGGTATAATAAAAAAATATTCAGACAAATACACAACAAAAACACCAGGACTTACAAATATATATAACATACAGAAAATTGCACTACTGGGTACTGCACACATTCTACGCAAAACACTTTCACTACAGTAAACATAAGAGCACCACAGCAAACCACAGCACATACCCAAGGCGCACAGAGCTGCGCTCGGTAGTGAAGTGAAAGCACGTTATAAAAATAAAACTACTGAACAACAACAATAATAATAATAATAACATACATAGCGGCAACATTTAGTTTATTAATAAGCTAGCCAGAATAATTCCAAACTGGTTGCTGGACGGACAAACCACCCTAATTCCCCACCAAAAAAAACAAAGACGCCATACACTCACAAAAATTATCGGCCAATAACATACCTCTCAACAACCTACAAAACCCTGACATCAGTCATCTATAACCGACTTATACACCTGGAAAACAACAATGTTTTACCAGAAGAATAATAGGGGTGCTGGAGAAGAGGGTTGTATGGTTGTAAGGAGCAACTACTGGTAGATCGAGCCATTATAAGGGAGTGTAAGAAGAGAAAGATAAATTTCAACATGACTTGGATTGATTACCAGAAATCATTCGATAGTGTTCCACACTCATGGATACCGGAATTTCTCCACACAAATAAAGTAGCTCCAACACTACTAAAAATATATCAACCATACAATAGTAAACTGGAAAACCATTACAACACATTAAAACCCATAAAAAGAGGGGTTTCCAAGGAAACCCGCTGTCAGCCCTTCTTGTTAAATGAAACCACCATAGGTTTATAGATTTTATGGACAAGCAAAAAGCCGTCTCCTATACACGGATGACTTTAAAATTTTCACTAAAATACCACAGAACAGAGAAACCTTCTAAGAATTATCCATAGTTTCAGCAAGGACATCGGGATGAGCGTGGGTCTGGATAAATATGCCAAAGTGACTCTGGGAAGATGCAAATTAATCCGCACTGAAAACACTGCATTCGACATAGGCACAGAAAGCAGACAATTAGATCTCAGTCGCCCTTACAAATATCTAGGAATAGACGAAACAGCTAGAAACAACACACAGAAATGAAAAAGAAAATTGAGACTCTAAAAATAAGATAAAAGGGATAAACACGCGAGCCATACCAGTCATAATTACAGATTCAACATAATAAACTTGAAGATCAATGAATTGAAAAACTTAAATAGAAAAACCAGAAAACTATTTACAGTATACCAAAGTCACCATCCCAAAGCAGACGCAGACAGAATATATCCACCCCGCTCAGAAGAAAGTTGTGGCCTGACACAGATAAAGAACTACTATAACATAACAGTTGACTAGAAAAGTACTTAGAAACAAAAAGTGGAAGACTACTACATGTAATAACGTGACACGAGAAAAGGAAAACTCTTTTCTCTATACACAGGGAGGCGTCAAAGTACAAAACAGAAACAAACTACACTTATACATTGATCTCAAATAACAACATAGCAGAAATGGTCAGTGAGGCAAAAAAAAAAACAACATGAAAACAGAATTACAAAACATACTACAGAAAAAACTAGAAAGAAAAATCACTCCATGGCCAATACCCTGCAAAGCTTGACAGAGAAGAAGTGAGCCTAAGTAAAAGCTAACAATGGCTTAAAAGCTCTTGACTAAAAGCTGAAATGGAAAGATTTATTCTCGCTGCACAGGGCCAATGTCTGACTACGAACAACTATGAAAGTAAGATTATGAAAACAGACCCTAACATTAAATGCAGAATGTGCAACCAGCACAATGAAACAGTTGACCTCATTGTCTGGAACATGCCTGTTCAAACTTACAGGAGAATAAAAGCTAATCATCCAGACATAATAAAAGATTGGAAAACAAACACTTGCTTACTGATAGACATTGCAGTCCCTTCTGACCAAAATATTGCCCAAAAAGAAGTGGTGGTCTTGAAATGTGAACAATATTGAAGGTGGTATTTTTAGACTAGTCAAATGGAGGTGGGGCAACCAAACTTCTTCAGACATTTAAAAGATTTCCTTAGGACGTCTCGCACTTTAGTGCTAGTGGGCGATTGGAATGTCTGCTTGGCCGCACGCCTAGTTAGCGAGGGGCTAGCCGAATGGAGAAGTATCGACTGGATTTCCTGAATGCGCCAACGTGGAGATGCGCAAACAACATCAGGACTTCCAGATCGGATCTACATAGAGAGATTTGTAGGCCTGCAGAAAGCTGTAGCATAAGTTGTCCACAATTCAAAGTCATTGGCTATACAGACCACCAATTTGAGATCTGTACCAATTTGAGATCTATACAGACCACCAATTTGAGATCTGTACGGTCGACCTGGCCTTTCCAAGCACGTCAAGCTTTCAGAGACCAGGTTAGCGAGCTAGTCCATCGGAAGTTGCCGGGTGCAATTGTCAACAGCCGTTGGTAGATAGCCCTAAAGAGGAGGGCTAATAGAGTAGAGGCCGTAGGGTTTAGTAAAGAAATAGTGTTAGAGAAACCTGGGATAGAAGGAGATGTAGCTGGGAAGCTAGAAGAGTCAATTAGAAGTAGTATAGCGACCGACGTACTGGCAGGATATTGGTCTTTGATAAATTCTTCAATTCCAAGCACGAACGTTGCGTTGTAAGAGCTAGAACACTTGCGCTAAGACACGAGGGAATGAAAGTCGTTCGGTGGGCCCGGGTGACGGAGCACTAATGTGACAATAAAGCTACAATTTTTTGACAGGCTGCGATGAGCGCATGTGACTCGAATCCAAGCAAGAAAATGCGGAATTTCAACGGCACTTTGCCGAACTGTACGGAGCACGCGGCGAGTTGGAGACAGAGTTGCATTTCAGCTCCTGCCTCAGCTGCATGCCACACCTTTTGACCAGGGATGCGGCGTTTTGCTTAGTGATACTTTGTCCGTCTTTACGTTCTGAGTTCAAATTCTACTGAGGTTGACTTTGCTTTTCATTTTGCGAAGTTGATAAAATAAGAACCTGTTGAAAATGATGATGATAACAATAATAGTAATGATATCAAACCTTAGCACAAGGCCAGCAATTTCGGGGAAGGGGTAAGTTGATTACATCGACTCCAGCATTCAACTTGTACTTACCTTAATTACCCTAAAAGGATGAAAGGCTGAGTCAATCTCAGTAGAATTTGAACTCAGAATGTAGAGACGGACGAGATGAAACTACACATTTTTCCCAATGCGCTATCAATCTTGCCAGCTCACTACCTAATTATGACCACCATCACCACCACCACCATTAATAATAATAATAATAATAATAATAATAATAAGAAGAAGAAGAAGAAGAAGAAGAAGAAGAAGAAGAAGAAGAAGAAGAAGAAGAGGAGGAGGAGGAGGAGGAGGAGGAAAGAGATTAGTCGATGCCACCTGCCTCAGTACTTGACTAGTACTTAAGTTCGTGGGATTTTAACTCA
>NC_068984.1:89463827-89471596 GCF_001194135.2 Octopus bimaculoides | reverse complement strand
TGTGTGTGTGTGTGTGTGTGTGTGTGTGTGTGTGTGTGTGTGTGTGTGTGTGTGTGTGTGTGTTTAACTGTACTGGGTCAAACTAAATGGTACAAGTAAATTAATAGCATCTTGATGAAACTATTTGAATATAACTGCTGAAGTCACATTATCCACACAGCAATGTAGAATAAAAGTTCAATGCAAATCAATATAAACTTCGAAATTCTATTAATTGTAATTAATAGGAGAATCTGGAATGAAAATTAAAAAGACACATACTTAAGCCTAAGATAAAATGTCGCATTTCATTATAAGTCGGAGTAAAACATCATTAATCTCCCCTTATTTTTCAATAGTAAACAAGAAAATATTACAAATAGAAGAAAAAGATATGTAAAACTTGTACCTCCGTATTAAAGACAACTTACGTAATTCTCTAACGTCATTTATGCATATTTTTTATAATTTAGCCAAGAGAAGACATGAGCCATTATTTTTACAGAGTTTCTAAGACTAGTGAGGAAAAGGGAAGGAATTATTTTCAGACCAATGACCTGGTCTAAATGCTTACAACAAAGTGGATTCGGCTAAAGGTACTCAAATGTCATAAGATAATGTTCAGTCAGATCATGTTATAAAATGTTATAAGATAATGTTCAGTCAGTTTACTGCACAAGAATGGAAACTGTGCTTTCAGTCGGATTCCACACAACTTCCACCTACCAAATTCCACTTTAAAATGCTTTGGTCGATCTCGGAATGGGAGAAGACGTTTGCCCAAGGTGCTACACAGTAGACTCGAACCTCCTCGAAACAAGCATATTAACCACATAGCTATGCCTGTAGCTATCATGGAACAACTTTAGTAGACTGCGTAAAATAATCTTAGTCCTAATTTAACCGACTGACTGCATAAAACATACGACTATATATACCATAGATTGTTCAATCGTAGCGGGTACTCAGATTATCGCTGTACATTTTAAGGATGATGAAAGCAATATTCCTAAAAGGTGGGCGAAATGACGCAACGCTACGTAATGATTGCATCCACAATGGATACTGTTTCTAGAACTGGAAATAGGTCAGGATTCGAGAGGAAGTAAAGCTGACATTAACGAAAAAGACTCACTAACGTACAAAATGAAAGGAAATTTTTTTTTTTAAATACGATAGCGATCAGAATTTATATGAGACTAGCTACAATAAGGTGGTAGATTGTTCCATTATAATTTTACCATTTACGATATGTTTCAAAATATTGTATGTATTAAATATGTTTGCAGTAATATAACTATTGCTTTCTTCATGCGAATAAGTATCTGTGAATTTAATTTCTAACCAATTCTGTTTTGCAACAAGTATACATGGTCTCCATGGTCTTTTAATCATTACTTCGGTAGGTATGGAGAAATCAGAATAAAACTAAAACATGTCCAAAGTTCAATCGAGTGGCAAGATCACCGTCGTGAATACAGTGTTTCGTGAGCGTCCAAACTTCGTGTGGCCCATCCCGCTCCAAGCCAAATCTAGCCGATTTCTTCCAGAAAGAGAGGGGGGCGAAGAAGAAGAAGAAGAAGAAGAAGAAGAAGAAGAAGAAGAAGAAGAAGAAGAAGAAGAAGAAGACGAAGACGAAGAAGAAGAAGAAGAAGAAGAAGAAGAAGAAGAAGAAGTAGTAGTACATCCAACTCCAGGATGAAAATCTGAGATGACCTCGGCTGAATTTGAACTCAGGCTGCAAGCAACCGCTAACGCTCTAACAGATCTGCCTTACACATTAGCAGAAAAAAAATAACCTGAGATATTTCTTCCGACTCTTTACATTCTAGTTTTAAATATCGCTGTGGCCAACTTTGCATTTCATTGTACTTAATAATGCTTCTCTTCTCCAAAAGAAAAATATAACTGGATGTATGCTTATATTATAAACATTTTTGTTCTCGCTTGTTTTTTTTTTTTTTTGCTTCACTGCGTATTTATCTCCAATTAGCGTTTTAAGAAACCATGCATTAAATATATTAGTATTGTCTTGGATGCTTGTCGAGGTTGTTTTGAAGCACAAGAAGTACATTTCCGATTGCTACACTAGAAAACAGTAATATCAAAGAATAAAATCTTTTTGCAATACTGAAAGAGGATCTATTTCAAAACGGGGGTACCGTTTTCTTCCTCTATATTTACGTATTGGGCTAGCCTGCTTCATCGTCTGGGGGCATCGACACGACAGTATGTAAGTATGTCATTGTTCAGTTTTATTTCAAAATGTTTAGCCAATAGAGAAAGAACTTGTTTCTAACCTAGATTCAAGGCTCTTTCATTGGAATTTCAACATCAACAACATGATATTTTGTTTGCATGTATGCATGTATGTATGTATGTATGTATATGTGCAGATTTGTATGTTTTGCTTTATGTATGTATTCTCATGCATATAGTTGCATATCTAGACATGTTCATGTATATTTAAATGATAAACTTCTGGAAAGTTTTACAGATTTTTACAGTTCCAGTGATGGATTGGATTGGTAGTCTTCAAATCAAGTTTCTTCTTTCTGGCTTTGAGAAGCCTAAGTTCTCAAGATTGGTATTTAGGCAGTGTGTCACATATCCCAGGGTCCCAATTATTACAGGTATAGACCTGAACTTGTAACCTGGATAGAGTAACTGCAGATTTCTCAATAGTTTGGCATAGATATTCTCTTTTTCACTGATCTTCAATATTATGTTAACATCCGCTGGGCAGCTAATTTCCCCAACTATGCACAGTTTCTCTTCTCTACCTCAAATCATTATATTAGGTCTGTTATGCTTACATTTTATTGAGGCTTTCACTGAGACATTCCACCAGTATTCCTTTCAATTATGAACGGCTATGACTTCTACCATACTGTGGGTTCTTATTTCTCTGTCCTCGGTATTATCCTTTCGATGGATCTCGTTATGCAGTAACCTACCTACAACATCATGTTTCATCGGTAGCTAACACCGTGATGATATTTTGTATGTATGTATGTATGTATGTATGTATGTATGCTTTATTTTTCGAAGTTTTCACCAGTGGAGAAAGAGCCGGCTTCTAACCTAGAGATAAGTCTCTTTCACTAAAATTTAAACAACATCAGCAATGTATGTGTGTATGTAAGCGAGTATGCACATGTTTATGCATGCATCTATATATGTACGCATGTATACATATATATGTACATATGCGTGTATTATATCCATGCATACACTTACTTATGCAAGTGTATATGTGGATATGTAGGCGCATGCCTTCACATGTGTATATGCACTTACTAGTCTTCTGGAATGCTGTATATATTTTCGCAATGTCTTTCTTGACTTATAGTAGCAATTTCCTAACTAGTCATGTTCTTTTGGATTCTCAGGATTAGTGATGAGGTAATTTTGTTCCAAGTGCCCAGTAATTATTGGTATAAATCTAAAGTTTAGTTCCTATAAAGTAACAGTAGATTTTTTTTTTTACTTTGACCACCAGTTCGGCCTTGGTGCTGCAAGAAGAGCAATGGTGTCTTTCTCAATCACACCCTCCACATAGTAAACCTTGGGATTACGATCGGGGGAATTAGGAGGCCAGAAATTAAAGATGGTGAAGTCGTAGAAATTCTCCGACGACCACTTCCGACTCTTTCCGGAAGTATGACAAGGAGCTGAAACACACATGTGGCCTTTCATCAACAACCCTCTCCAACCAAGGCTTAACCACAGTCTCCAGCCGCTTCACATAGCCGTCAGAATTGAGCCTAAGGCCTTGTTCAAAGTTGTTGGATGAACACCCAGTGTGCAAGGGCAGCCTGTTGTGTCCCTACCTGCTGGCCAGGCTTTGTAGTCCCTATTGTAGGTGTCCATATCACGTCTTACAGCCTTTACAGTAATCATAGAGCATTGAATAGTAGTCGTGATGTCGTCATTTTGATAGCCAGCGAAAATCATCATAATACAAGTAACTCTTTTCCTATATTCAGGTGGCTTCCATTCCACCATGTCAGCTAACTTTTTTCAACTACGATTTTAATCTTTATGCTCTCCAACACCGTTGACAATTCACCAATACATCAAACTGTTCCTGAAAAAATAAGAAAAACATAAAAAGTTCGTCAAATGTAGCCTGCACACCCTGTATGTGAAAACATAATACATCTGTATGTGAAAACATAATACATATAGGTTATGTATGCGTTAATCGCTTTTCGGATCAAACACTATTCTAGTCTTACATAGAAACTGTATACTTTACTGTGTTGAGGACTTGAATTACAAACTTTAAATGTCCAGTTATGAGTCTCCTTTTCAAGAAACAGGTTTACGAATAATGCACATATCATCTTTTCTTTAAAATCATGGCTCTAAGCAATGGAAAGCAGTTCCGAAATAGTAATTAAATACATATGCTGTATCTTATCTCTAAGAATTCTTTTTTCATCACAACTACATACTTGCATTTATCTAAAAAGAATATTTCATATTCTATCATAAAGCTAAGTTCAATTCCAAATTCTTCTGAAGGAATGTTTGAAACGTTTTTGTTTATGATGTGATATCGCCCTAATTATCAATGCTGAAATCTTCTTCTCACCCAAATATGAGCAATATGAAGAATGCTGAAAACGCTACCATTTGTTGTGCAAATACGTCGGATAGTTTCAGTAAAGAAATTATTTTGACACTCTGCTCGGTTAAAGAGGGCGTTAACGTAAATATAAAGTCCTTTAAGAGGCGATAAATAAAACGAGGGCTACTTACGTATTCAAATTTAATTCTTTTGATGTTCATAATATTTCTCACAGCGAATTTCATTCAGAAAGAATTGCATTAATTCTGTACACGTATGTGCGATCGCGCGTGCGCACACACATACGCACAAAGGGTATAAAAGAGAACTGCACTTGATGTGTGCATACCTTCTATCTTTTACTTGTTTCAGACAGAATGTTGGAGCACCGCCTTGAAGTGTTTAGCCAAACAAATTGTTTCCAGTCACCTCTCTTTTAGAGTCTGGTATTTCTTCTATCGGCTTCTTTTCGCTGAACTGCTAGTTTACGGGGAGATACCCACACACACACACACACACACACACACACACACACACACATACATACTCACACACATATATACCTATATATTATATATATATATATATATATATGCGACAAGCTTCTTTCAGCTTCCAAATCCACTCACAAGGTTTTGGTCGGCCCGGGTCTATAGCAGAAGATACTTACCCGAGTTGTCACGCACATAATACATATATGTACGTGTGTGGTGGGTGCGTGCGTGTGTGCGTGCGTGTGTGTGTGTGCGCGTGTGTGTGTATTGACCACATAGGTCGCATATGGTGGTTGGTGGAGGCCTTCGTTGCAGTTGTTGTCGGGTTTCTCGTCGTAGTTGTTTATCCTCTTCTTTAAGGATGTTCTTCAATATGTTCCACGTTAATCTTGATCGCTTGACGCCCCGTTGTTCTATCCTATGTGTGTTGGTCTCAAGATCTAGGATTGATGTTGGTGCTGTTAATCGTCTGTTTCAGTTAGTCTTTGTAGCGTTGCATGGTGCTGCTGTGTTACCTCCTGCCGGTTCCAAATTCGCTGTGAAGAATTTGATGTGGTTGTTTGGTGCCAATCATATAGTGTACATAACCTGTCCATCTAAGACGATGTTTGAGGATGATGGTCTCAATGCTGTTGGCTTTGAATCATTCAAGGACTGCAAGATTATCTACATTGCAATCTCATTTGGTAGTTATAACTGACGAAACCGTTCGAGTGTTCGTATGTCCCAGTGGCACAAAGTTCACGTCTCACAAGCACAGAGTAAGATGGAAGCAAACACAGTGTGATATACCATGAGCTCTGTCTGAAGTTTCTGGTTCTTGTTTCCGAAAACACTCTGAAAGAGTTTTCCAAAAGCGACATGAAAAGTTCAGATCCTGTTCTCGATATCTTGCTCAAGTTATAATGTGAAGAGATTGCTTCCCAGGTAAGAGAATATATCTACTTGTTCTGGTGATATGTTGAAAATGCTGATGTTGGAATCTGGGAGACCTGAGTTTGGAGAAGTTTGTGCAGGTATTTTGATCTTCTGAATGTTGATTGTCTGACTGAAACTATCATACGTATTTTTGAAGTTGTTGACCGATTATAAGTAGCAATGGATTCCACAAACACTTGTAACCTTCACATAATCCTCAGACAAATTCTATGTGACAATGGTAACAAGATTAGGCCTTTGAACTACAGCTACAGTCTATCTAATAGGGTCCTGTAAGTTCCGTTTACCCAATTTCATTAAAAAAACTTGGATTGAGTTGAGGTTATGGTGAAAGAGACTTTCCCATAACGTCTAGCAACTGAATCGTATCGGATACTTGATGGTTGCGAGGCGAGTTTATAAGCCACTCGGCTACGTCTACATGAGCGTGTATGTCTTTCGTTGATGTACTTCAGCGAAAGATATAAGCATCGGTGAAAACGGGAAAAGCCGGTGAGTCCCCTTGCTGTCAGATTTGCAGAAAACAACAACTGGTCCGTTGGAAAGTTGTTATCGACGAAGCTATCGTTTACTGTCTCTTGCGTCTTACTTATTTCAGTCATTGATTGCGACCATGCTGGGGCACCGTCTTGAAGAGTTTTAGTCGAACCAATCAACCCCGGTTCTTATTTTGTTTAAGCCTGTCACTTATTCTATCGGCTTCTTTTGCTGAACCGCCAAGTCTCGGGGACATACACAAACCAACACCGATTGTCAAGCAGTGGTGGGGTACAAACACAAACGCGTACACACACACACATACATACATACAGGCACACATACACGCAAGCACGCATACAGGTACACACGCACACACACACAAACATATATATACGACAAGCTTCCTTCAGTTTCCGTTTACCAGGCCCGTGGCTATAATAGAAGACACCTGCCCAAGGTGACATGCCCAAGGGGACATGCCCAAGGGGACATGCCCAAGGGGACATGCCCAAGGGGACATGCCCAAGGGGACATGCCTAAGGTGACATGACTTGGAATCATGTGACTGGGAAGGAAACTTCTTACCACACAGCCACGCCAACGTATATATGTGTATATATATATATATATATGTATATATGTATATATGTATGTATATATGTATATATGTATATATGTATATATGTATATATATGTATATGTATGTATATATATATATATATATATATATATATGTATATATATATATGTATATATATGTATATATATATATATATGTATATATATGTGTATATATATATGTATATATAAGTGTATGTATATATACATATGTATATATATATATGTATGTGTGTATATATATATATATATATATTTGTATGCGTATATATATATATAAATATATATATATATATTACGGAGATGCACTTGCATCGCAAGTGACCTGATCTGAGATCGTGTGCTGGAACGAAAACAATTGCAGCGTGGAAGGTGTTTATAAGCCATTTAAAATAACACACAAAATCCGTTAGATTCACTTCAACATTTAAATTTAATTTGTCAAAATATTTTCGTCGCTTTGAGACCGCGACCTGTTCACTGACAAAATTCTGTGCTGCATCTCTTCTGATGCAGCACAGAATTTTGTCAGTGAACAGGTCGCGGTCTCAAAGCGACGAAAATATTTTGACAAATTAAATTTAAATGTTGAAGTGAATCTAACGGATTTTGTGTGTTATTTTAAATGGCTTATAAACACCTTCCACGCTGCAATTGTTTTCGTTCCAGCACACGATCTCAGA
>NC_068984.1:89460519-89462354 GCF_001194135.2 Octopus bimaculoides | reverse complement strand
TATATATATATATATATATATATATATATATATTCAGAGTATCTAACAGAACCATTTCGTTACCTTGCAAGATTTTTATTTAACCACTCATTTATTTAAGCACTTATATAACAAGCAGGATCAATGTAGTTAGCAGATGCCAGAAAAGCATGAATAACGAGAGAATTCCAGAGGTGCTTGACGTTATAGTAAGATAAGACTAGATATAGAGGTTAGTTTGATGTACAAAGAAGGATACAATATGGGTGACGATACGCAGAAAGTTGAAAACTTCGGTAGTGTATGAGTGGAAGTGGCATGAGACCACGCAACTACGAAGTGCAGAGAACACTGGAGTTGCGACCGAAAATGCAAAACCAAGAAATAACACGTGTAGTGGGTAGAAACTTGAGTGATTTCGTGCCAGTTAGATGAGTTTTCCGATGTGGTCTGAAATTATTTGAAATAACATTTAAGGTTAACATCTTGCCGAATGCAATAATTGTAAAATGGATTTAGTTTAAATAAACAACAGTCAAAGGAGGGGAATTGTTCAGAAAGGAATATTTATACGTTTTGAGATTAGTAATTGTTTTAGATTAATATTAAAAAAGAAGTTATCTGACTAGAAAAGCTTTAGAATACATGAAATAATAAAACAAAGGAAACAAATTTCCTTACAATTATAATTATTTCAAACTATAAATCCATAACACTAAGCAGATTAACTCGACAAATGGATTAAGAAGGCCGAATCCTCTGTAAAAGCATATTGGCTATAATCTATAGTGCTTTTCATTAATAATTTATCATTCGTAAATTTCATCGCAACAGAATTTAGCAGCAGACAAAAGAAGTTCAATTTTCTATTTCAAACTGCTGACATTTTGGCATTTCGCAATTTAAATTTCGACGTATTTTTCCTTAGAAAATCTGTTTCTCATTAAACACTTGGCATATATGTAATCCTATTTTTCATTGACCTTAAAGATTATGCATTAAAGTTAAGTTTAAAAACAAAATATAAATAAGACCGATTATATTGAAAACAATCTGGCAAATATTTTCTCAAATTGTTTACATTAAGAAAATGGTAATGATAAAAAGTAGAGATAAGCGTGAAATTTTACATAATGAACCTATGAAAGTAACTAAATTGTATTTAAGTATCTTAATATCAGCGTCAAATCCTAAAATTTAATTGTATTCAAATACCATTATAGTTTTTAGAAAAAAAAAGAAAATATTCCGATGTCAAAAAAATATTTTCGAAATAGTTTTAGCTTATTAAATGTAAGTAAATAAAGTGGCGTCTGAGTAATAAAAAATAATATAAGAATTTCTTTAAGAACGTGTTTTCAGTATTTATAAAATTCGACTTGACATTTGCCAAAAAATATGTTAACTTCCTGACTAAAGAAACGTAACAAACTAAGACAAAGACGATCTCGACCTTGAACACAATTCTTTGCTTTACACTGGGGCTATTGTTTTATTGTCTCTGCCACTCCATTGCACAGATAATAATTATATTAATAATTCCACTCTGTCTCACAAGGCCCCGTACAATCAATACAAAACATATGGCAGGGGATGGTACAGAACACGTGGGGATGTGCGCGTGCACACTTACACACACACAAACACATATATACATGCATACGACACACACACACACACACACACACACACACACACACACACTACCAAGATAGCCGGACTAGCGTATCTCGAAGAACATTTAGATGTAAAACGCTCAGAAGAAGAAGAAGAAGAAGAAGAAGAAGAAGAAGAAAGGGTATGTTCCCCGAAGACTTGAAATTGGCACTAATATCGACATGATGTGCAACCTTTCT
>NC_068984.1:89457158-89460201 GCF_001194135.2 Octopus bimaculoides | reverse complement strand
ATATATATATATATATATATATATATATACGACATGCTTCTTTCAGTTTCCGTCTACCAAATCCTTTCACAAGACTTTGGGTGGTCCGAGGAGACACTTGCCCAAGGTACCACGCAGTGGAACTGAACCCGGAACCATGTGGAAACCCTTGTAGTCCCAAAATGCAACCGAAAAAAAAATTATATCTTATTTCTATGGGTGGCATCACACATGTGACCAGCAGTTTCCCAAAAAGTCATTAAAGTAATACCTTCCAATGCGACATGACGCTGTCGCTAAAACAACATACAGTGCTATCCGAAAAAAAAAGACTGACCTGGGATAAATATAGAGAATCTCCTTGTTATTGAATACATATATATAAACATCAGTACATATGTATGTGTGTATGCATACATGTGTGTGTGCGCATGTGTGTGTGTACGTGTGAGTGCGTGCGCGTACGTGTGTGTGTGCGCGTGTATATATGTGTGTGCGTGTATGCGTGTATGCGTGTGTATGTGTGTATGTATGCTCTTTTCTTGAAATATATAAAAGGAGTTCAGTGAACTTGACGTCAGGAAAGTTTGAAAGGAAAGAAATAAGTGAGAGACAGCTGAGTTTTGCATCCTCCAAGTGAAAAAGACAAAACGTTATTACTAGAAACGCAGGACCATGTGAGCTTCTTATGTGAGCAAAATGTGGTAAAAGAAACAGCATGGAAGGGTTGGAGAATAAGGAGAAGCAGCCAATGTTGAGACTAAAGTGGACGGCAAAGTTAGGTGAGGGAAGAGTTGGAGGATGAGAAAGGGTTTACTGAACTAAGAAGATGGTCCATATGGCCCTTGGGGGTCAATATAAGATTTTGTTGTTAAAATTTATCTGCAATAAATTGGTTATACTTCTACAATACATCAAATATTTTAACAATTTTTTATACAATTCCTAATAATATTTCATTTCTAAAAATATAACAAGCATCGAATGCCTGGGAGAGTCAATCCGAGTAAAATAAGAATCACAGGGATTCATAGGTGAAAAATGGTTGAGAAACATTGATTTAGACCTATCGGTGACTTGATGTCAGATTCGAATATGAAACGTTGTCCTCTTCGTTTCCTTGAGAATGTCTATTTTCACTCCCCATAGCAAGTTCATTGTACACATTTCATTGATTTTTCTACATAAGTTTTGCCGACGCAAACGAAGACGAGACTCTCTGGAATCTCTTTGACCATATATGTGTGCATTTGTATATAAGCATGTATGTATATACGTGTGTGTGTGTGTGTGTGTGTGTGTGTGTTTGTGTGTGTGTGTGTGTGTGTGTGTGTGTGTGTGTGTGTGTGTGTGTGTGTGTGTGTGTGTGTGTGTGTGTGTGTGTGTGTGTGTGTGTGTGTGTGTGTGTGTGTGTGTGTGTAAAAGAAGGTATTGGAAGCCAGGTTTGTAGATTTGAAGTGATGTTAAAGTGGTATGAACACGAGCCAGAAGATTTCTCTATAGAGACTGAATATACTATTTGAGTAAGGAGATCAGATATGATCGCGGAAGACAGAAGAAAAACAGTGTAAGTTCATTGACTTTGCAATCCCGTACGGTAGCAAAGTGAATATCAGATAAACTGAAGTTGACAAAATATCAGAGCCTAGCCAGAGAGATAAAGAGGCTGTGAAAGATAAATGTGAAAATTGTTCCTATGGTAACTGGTGCACTTGGCGCAACACCCAAACTGCTGTCTATTGGAATTGAGATATGTTTTGTTGACTGCAAGAAAGCTAGCATTTTGTATTCTACAATAATCCTATGAAATATTCTTGAGATTTAAGGTTTGCTGTCAGTCAGACCTCAGAATAACAACCCACTAATTTAATTGCCATGTAATAGCTTTTGTATAATAACTATTTCTGAATTAGACACAAAGTCACTAATTTTGAGGGAAAGAGTTACTTCGACAATATTGACCCCAGTACTAGAAGGATGGAAGGTAAAGCTGACTTTTGAACTCAGAAAGTAAAAAAAAAAACGGAAGAAATACTGCGGGGCATATTTCCGATATTTTGACAATTCTGCAAATTGAATATTTCTAACATCATAACAAGGCCAGATATTTAGAGTGGGAGAAACACTTGAAAATATAGACACTAATGTTTGACTAGCAGTTATTTTATTGATACTGGAGAAGAAGGATAGAGAAAGGGGATTTGTGTTATTGTTACAAAGATGACAAAATGGGGATATTATAAAGACACATTTTTTAAAAAAACAGTGTTTTAAATAGAGAGCAGAAGAAAAATATGCGATAAAAATATAAGAATATATACAAAATATGTATCTCAAAGGCTCTTGCCATAATCTCTAAAACAGTTGATAGGAAATTGGCAGAAGGTGAACAGTCTGTCTTCAGCCCCCATAAACGTGTCTACCACACAACCTTTTGCAGTATTATCACCAGACGGAAAAATTGCTTGCCTTTCTTTAAAAAAGGAAGGAAGAGAGCCACTTTCATGGTAAACTCCACATAACTCTATCAATCAGCAATTTTCAGATACTGAAGAATTGCATGGAGAACGGTGTCGTTGTTCTCTTCCCATTAGTGTAAACTTACGTTCAAGCTACACATTAACAAATGGCTCCACGAAAAATAAATAAAATGTAACAGGAGCCTGCAAGACATTCGGTCTACAGAAACAAAGTGAATATTGACTAAATGGATTTTTTTTTCTAACATATACAGCTGCAGTATCTAGTAAACCTAGATTGATCCTAATAGAGTTAGACTTCCAGCAACCAAAGACATATGCAAAGAAAATATGCTATAGAAAAATAAGCGCAATAGAAAAATAAACGAATAAAGATTTTTCTTTCAGTTCTATATTTAAGAGATGAGGAATTATGTACATTATTTATATTATTTACATTTGACAGATACTTGTCTTCACCTTGTTTGTTGGTAACACAACGTTTCATCAGGTGTCTTGGGGAAATTTCGAAACTGGGTTCTCATGCCTAAGGTATTTTGTTATTATTATTATTATTATTATTATTATTATTATTATTATTATTA
>NC_068984.1:89455459-89457148 GCF_001194135.2 Octopus bimaculoides | reverse complement strand
CGCGATATGCCCGTGGGCATATGGCATAGTGCCCACGGGCATATGATGTAGTGGTTAAGAGCGCGGGCTACTAACCCCAAGATTCCGAGTTCGATTCCAAGCAGTGACCTGAATAATAATAATAATAATAATAATAATAATAATAATAATAATAATAATAATAATAATAATAGTAATAATAATAATAATAATACTAATAATAATAAAAATAATAATAATAACCCAGGTTCGAAATTTCCCCAAGACACCTGATGAAGGCTGGAGGGTATATCAGCCGAAACGTTGTGTTAACAACAAACAAGATGAGGACAAATATCCGTCAAATGTAAATAATGTAAATAAAGAGTTATCTTTACTTTGTAAAGTGACAAAGGAAGGCTTCTGTGTGAAAAGGAAAGAAATAACCCAAATGATAAAAAAAGGTGACAACCTGGAAGCAAAAGAATAGTATATACAAAAGTATACAGGATACGACGTTTCGAAAAAGAATCCTTCCAACACATGACAGCAACCGTTCGACGTATTTCTGAAAAGATCATTGGCTGATTATGGAGATGTAATGCTATAGCAGTGAAATCGTGGACGCATTAATTTCAACCCTTCTTATTAATGACTGCATTGTTTTTCTTTCCAGGTAGACTGACATCTGACTGTGCGAAGAAGACTTCAAAAGTAACCAGTAGCAACTTCTCTTGAAAATCGTCAGAATTTGGTATCGTGGTATTATCAAGTACCTGCAGATAAAGTCATTAGTTCCCATACTTATATGGTTACTAGGTTGGGGTATGATGCTCCAGCTTTGTCAACAGTGCAAAAGTAGGCAGCTGTTGGGAGGGAAAACCTTGAAGATGACTTAAGGTCTGGACGTCCTGAAACTGTCACCACCGAGGAAAATATTGATGGTGTTCACCACATAGTGATAGATAACAGGTGATTGACTATAACACATGAGAAAGTTGAGAATATTCTGCACAATTAACTTGACACAACGAAGGTTTCTGCCGGTGGGTGCCAGATTTTCTGATATCTGATCAAAAGCACATCAGGTTGATCACATCACAGGAAAATCTAACATTGGTTTCATGCTGGTTTCCTTAAACGTTTCGTAACTCAGGATGTGTGTTGGCGTCATCAAATTGAGCCAGACACACAGACAATCCATACAGTGGAAACACCCCTCCTCACCTGCTTCAAAGAATGCCAAAGTTATTTCATCCGCAGAGAAGGTGAAGGCCTCAGTTTTTGGTAGGAATGCAAAAGCATTGTGTTTATTGAGTATCTTCAAAAGGGCCATACCATCACTGGAGAGTACTATACCAACTTGCTGAGGTAGCTATCAAAACCAGACGGCCTGGAAAACTAATAAAAGGGATTTGTTTCATCAGGACAATGCTCCAGCACACAAGTCCTTGCTTTCAATGGCTGCTATGTACGACTGTGGATTTGAACTGGTTGATCACCGTCCCAATTCTCCTGATTTGACCCCATCTGACACTCGCCTGTTCCCCAACATGCAAAAACAGCAATGATGATGTCATATATGCTGTTGATACTTTTTTGATCAATTAGATGAAAGCTTCTTCACCAATAGGATCCAAGCACTGTACCGATAGAAGAAGTGTGTGGACTGCAATGAGTATCTTGATCAGCCTATGAATTTTTCAGCCTACCCTCGAAGTTACAAATTTA
>NC_068984.1:89448934-89454554 GCF_001194135.2 Octopus bimaculoides | reverse complement strand
GTATCAAATGTTGAGAGCAAATATACCGTCTAACCAGCGTAACACCCTCTCCACTGATAGCGGTAGAGGAACCGTTCCATTCTAGTCAGCCATGAAGTGGGGCAAGGCACGACGCTCAGACGGTAGTAGATGACGGATGCGGAATTTGAACTCAGCAAGTAAAGAGGTGCTAACGATTCTGTCAGCTCACCTAGAAGAAGAAGAAGAAGAAGAAGAAGAAGAAGAAGAAGAAGAAGAAGAAGAAGAAGAAGAAGAAGAAGAAGAAGAAGAAGAAGAAGATGATGATGATGAGGATGAGGAGGAGGCAATAACATTATGGACAGATAAAAGCAAAGCGTGCCGTAAAATCTTAGGTAAATCTGATATCGCTAAAATCACCGTCAACACTATGCGAAAAAGAAAAAGGGACCATATGAATCCTAATACGTATATACAGCTAATACTTATTTTTTGAATTAGTTTTATTATCCAGTTAACTTTATTGGTAAAATAACCTACAACATATGTGTACATAAGGTCAGCATGTGAGCCAAACAAAACAAGCAGGAATGTAGTTTTGAATGAAAAAAAAAACGAATGACTCCAGTAAATATAACTGATACTTATTATGTTAAGCGTTTTACAAGTGATTTACTGCACACAAAATACATTGTTTATACAATACATACACAAGAAAAGAAAGCACGCATAATCACTTGAGACAAACAAGATAAAACGAAATTAAATCCATGCAAAACAAAATGTAACAGATATTCTTGACAAGAAATCTACACTATTTCAAGAGCGATTCAGCAAATCCAGGGATTAATAAAGCAATGCCGACTAGATTAGAATAAATGATGAATTTTATATCTTCAATTTATTGTGAATATGTTGCTCAAAATTGATATCTTCTCAGAAGGCTAAATCCGAACGAAAATGCCAGTTTCTTAACATAAGCATCCAACGTAAAAACAAAATTAAAAGAAAACACTGCACCAGTAAACGTTATATAATGAAGCGTTAAATCTCTATTGCACAACAACACTATATCCAACACACACGAGCATTATAAAAGGCATGTTTGCAAATTTATAGATTTATAATAAACAATCACATGATCATAAAACTTGAAATTATTTAACTTATAGACAAGATACATATCGAAAATAAAACAATCTTTCTACACTTAAAATATGACCAAACCATATCCAAATGAAAATATCACAACAGAAGCACCACATACAAAACATAAGATCCCACAAATGAAAGAAAGTAACATATCAGAGACGACCACATATAAGTGACAACTCAAAACAGAGTGAAAACAGCAGAGACCAGCGATCAGCAAAGTAAATAAATGACAAAGAGAAAGATGACTTGAAATTCAAAACAGCTTAAACTCACAAAAACAGTCAACCACAACAAAAGTATTACCCTTGACACATACACACGCACCTAGCAACAAGCAGAAGTATTACAACAGAGCCGTTGTAATTAACAAAAGAGAAGTCCTAACAGAAACAATAAACAATAAACAAAATAGAAAATGTCGTTATGAAATCAATATATATCTATTAATGTACATCTATCAAAGTTACAAATGAAGAAGCTGCTTTACTAAAAAAAAAGGGATTAATGTGAGATTTAGCAAGAAATTCTGTTCAACAAACTAACTGGATTTTGACAGAATGAATGAGCGAATCTACTCCGAAATTTTGGTAGATTGAGAGAAATCGGGTTTGATTCTAACAGAATTAGACACTTAACCAAAGCCCAGATAAAAAAAAAACACAGGACAAAATGAAATACTCAGAATTGAGAAAAAAAAAGAAGGCCCACCTATACTGAGCTAAACAGGAAAGGAAGAATCTAATATAATAAAGAAAAAGGATACGAATAATATGTATATCAACATAAAAGAAGGCTCTCTGAAATCAAAAGAACATTTAACCAAAAGGTTCTACAGGCAAGTTAAGGAAAAATAAAATATTAGTGAATCCAAAGAAATTAAAATGTTTTTAGGAAGAAAAACAATCAACACTATAAAATAACAGAATAGATCAGACGAAAAGAGGAAAAAATAATAGGATCGCGTGCATAGTCCAATATAACCGACAAGAACACATCAACATATTGGTGACTGCATGCAATTGCACAACATCTGGGATTCGACTTTACCAGTGCTCACTGGCAATTGATAGAAGTTAATAAGTGTACCAGAATTAACAATTTGGCTGTTGGCGAGAAAAGAACATTAATATCAAAAATAACGTCTGTTACTACCAGAGCTCATCCCTATATCAATACACTTTGGGTGTTGAAGCGAGTAATGAAGGGCTCACATCTAGGCTACGGTTTAAGTTGTTAACAACAAAAGGTTATCTTTACGAGCAAGTGTTTCTGGTATATTCCACATAATGGGATCTCTTCTCTTCGCATGTCAACACTATGTCTTTTCCAAATTGTTCTTTGTGTGTTTTGATTTTTTGCCTTTGGTGAGCTTCCAGACAGTTTGTTCTTTTCTCTCATTCTCCATTTTTTCTTGATTACCATAAGATCGGTAGTGGTGCTGAAGAAGGAACCTCAGTGTCATTCGTTTATAGTATTGAAGCTGAGACGGATTTTATAGTAGCCACCGAAGCTGCCATCGGTGGTGCAACTGGCGGAGTTATTGGGGCTGCTCCGGAAGCCAGGACTTTCAGCTCACCTTCATATTCACTTTTCTACTTCTCCAGTTTTCCTGAACGAAAACTCTCAAATTATTATAACTACAGTTATATTAAATTGGCTTTTTGCTCTGTATCATGTCCTACGTGTCCGCTCTCTTAACCGAGCACAGCCTCGATATAGCTCTGTCATTTTCTGTGGTCATTAGTACCTGTAAGTCTGTTGTGAATGCTTTCTGATTACATATCTCCTTCCCTCATTTCTTCACTCGTCACTCACTCATGTTACGATATAAAGTTAACAACAACCCAGAGGCAGTTGAACCTTGAACATCATTTTTATATTTCGTGAATATTGGCGCACAACAATATAGTAGATGTATACCTCACAAATCCCGTTTACTTCCTCACAGTATCTCACAGTATCTTTGGTCCTAAACATGAGGAAGTCAATCCTATTGGCCTTGTAAACGAGTAACTCTCCCAACACATCGATTAGGGTTTCTACTCTGAGATTCACTGAATACCTTCATATTCTTCTGTATGCGTTATAGCGTAACCTTCATCCTTGCACTTTTTGAATATTCTCCTCAGACAAAGAGATATTGTCTCGACACATTTTTTTATAGATTTCAGGGAAGTGTTTTTTCTTCCCCACCCCACCCCACCCCCACTTCCCTTAAATTTAATCATTTATCTTTCTTGTTGCTCTGGCAATAAGCAAAACCGCCACAGTGAAATACATATTTTATTTATGCTTTCATTTGCTGTATGAGTCTGAATAGTGTTAATGTTGCTGAAAAAATTGTTAGAATTTTTCCTGTAAGTGAAATTGTTTATAGAAATTTATTAATATTCGTTCTTTTAAAAACGTGTCTTTTGGCATACAATATTTTCTTGTTCAGTTTCGTTCTTTATGCTGTGTGTGGTATTCTTGAGTTTTTAATATTTTCTTTTAGAGGCGTGGCTGCTATTTCTCATTGCCATTTTATACATTCATATTCACAGAGAGAAATATATTTGTCTAAAGTTTAATTTTGTTTTTATCGTCCGAACCCTGTAATAAGCAAGCCTACTAAATTCTCCAAAGTTTTTTGTATGCACTAGGTACAAGGCCTAAAATTTGTGGGGAGGGGACTAGTTGATTACATTGACCTCAGTGTTCAACTGGTACTTTCTTTATCGACCCCGAAAGACAGATGAAATAATGTTAAGCATTCTGTCCAGCATGCCAGTGATTCTGCCAGCTCACCGCCCTTTCTAATGGTTTCTTATATAGACACAAGGCGTGAAATTACAACGACCTCAGCACTTGACTAATATTTATTTTATTGAGTCTAAAAGGATGAAAGGTAGAGTCGACCTCGGCTGAATTTGAACTTAGAACATAAAGTCAGAAGAAATGCCGCTAAGCATTTTGCTCGGCATGCTAATGTTTCTGCAAGCCCACTGCCTTAATAATAATAATAATAATAATAATAATAATAATAATAATAATAACAATTATAATAATAATAATAATAATAATAATAATAATAATAATAATAATAATAATAAGGAATAGTATCTTAGATGATGAATGGAATTACAAGAGATAGACCGGAGAACACGTAAATTAATGACAATGAACAAGGAACTACACCTCAAGAGTGGTGTGCCAAGGTTGTACGTAAAGAGGAAAGAAGAAGGGTGGAGATTGATGTGGTGTGAAGGTTGTGTAAGGGAAGATGAGAATAGCCTGGCTTGGTATGTCAAAGGGAGTAAAGAAATGATTGAGGTAGTGAAGATGCAGGGAACCTTAAAAGTAAACGAAGCCGTAGATCCAACACAATTTAAGAAAGACCAGAGAGAGCAGATGAAAATTTGGCAGGACAAGAAAATGCACAGTCAGTTCTTGAAGAATAAAGATGAGACTGATTGGAATAGAACCTGGCAATGGCTGCAGAAAGGAGACTTAAAAGGGCCCACTGAGGCATTAGTGTGCAGCGCTCGAGGACAAGCTCTCAGAAAAAATAACTCCAAATATCACATTGATAAAAGCACTTACTCGCCACAGTGTAGGTTGTACTCTAAGAAGGGAGAAAGTGTAAGCCATATTGTGAGTGCTGTAAGTTCGCACAACGCGAATACAAAAGGAAACACGACAACGTATCCAGATATGTCCACTGGCTGTTGTGCGGTAAAGCAAATCTCGAGAGAGCCGAACAATGGTATGAACACAAGCCAGAGGGAGTAATGGAAAACGAACATTACAAAATGAGACGAGGAAAACTTGTTATGACAGAAGGCATATGGTTGCCAAGTAGTGGAAGGATGAAGGGAAGTCAACCTCAAACCAACGATAAATAACTGGAAATACTTGAGGTAGATGGAATCAAACGCAATAGCATGAAGGAAAAGACAAAAAGAGAGTACCTGCAGCGAGAAAAATATTGGCTTCAAAGCTGAATGCCAGAAACATAATTCCGGCAATAAACTCGCACGCAGTCGCAGTAGTTCGGTATGGCGCTGGAATCCTGAAGTGGACAGAGGAGGAGCTAAAGGAGATAAACAGGAAGTCAAGAAAGCTCCTAACGATGCATGACATCATCCACGTGACATCATCCACGTGCAGACACTGATCGCCTATACATGAAGAAAGCGAATGAAGGAAGGGTACTGATAAGTGTAGAAGACTGTGTGCGTATCGAACTCGAGAGCTTAATGAGATACCTAGCCCAAAGTAGGGAAACCTTGCTATGATAATTAGGAACGAGGGAGTATTGAAAGCAGAGAAAAAATGAAAAACAAAGGAAGTACAAAAAGGACATGGAATTCCAGCCACACTTCGCGGTTCGCTACCTCAGCAGTTCCTTTATAGGATCCAGTGGACAAAGACATCATCAGGAGGAACTACGTCCAGTTTCGGCCCCTACTCCTCTACCGTTTTCGACATGGCAGGGCCCCCTCTTTCGGAGGTGTCTTAGGCACTG
>NC_068984.1:89429708-89448582 GCF_001194135.2 Octopus bimaculoides | reverse complement strand
CGATGCTGCTTAAGTGTTAGCCAGCCTCACATAGCGACGCTATTTCCCAGTCGGCATGTTATAGCTTTCAAGCCATTTTGGATCTTCTCGTTTCAGCCATATATAGAAGCTGGCTTTGTCTCCATTCCCTGTTTCAAGTTCAAATTTTTTCTCTATTTTCTGATAGATTATATTAGCCAAGTTCTCGAGCTTTTGTTCATCGTCCCCTTTGAATTTGGTAGTCATTCTTACTACCTCGCCGTCAAATTTCTTATAGCTGTCTGTCCTAGATAGATGAGAATTAAAGTGAACTCATCCGTTTTTAATGGGACTGTTGAGTGTTTTTGTGCTAGTGGTTCCGACTGGAATATGACCTTGATGTAGCCAAACTTTGGGGCGTGGCAGACAAAGCTGACATCCCCCCCCCCCATATATTTTTCGGCTTGGTCTGGCGGTATTTTTTCCAGTCTGCTTCTTTTCATGGACAGACATCTGTACATGATTGTTTTTCTTTTTTTTTATCACTTGTCTCTAGCAGGTTTTTGAGGCACATAATCCTCTCAGTTTTCTTTACTGGAATACTGGATGGTTTCCGTGCTGAAGCTCCTAGGAGCTTGTGCACAGGTTCTTTTCCATTAGTACAATTAATTTTTCATGTGTGAAAAACTTCGACAGTTGTAGCTAAGTAACAGACAGGGTCAAATTTTGCAGGAAGCTCCCTCCAGTGTGCATCAAGCTTGTTCTTAAAGGCATTGACTGACAGAGCTGCAACCATACTGTTTGGCAGACTGTTCCAGGTGGCGGTCACACACTGTATGAAAAAGCAGCTTCTAATCTTGAGCCTGCAGTGTGATCTTTCCAATTTCAGGCTGTGTTCCCTCGTATTTCTGCCTTGGAAGTCGTTGAATTAGGAGTGGTTGGTCAGGTACAGACCGTGCGTATACTTATACATGTTGATCATATCCCCACTGAGACGGCGATGTTCGAGACTAGGCAAGTTTAGTGCAGCCAAGCGCTCTGGGTATGGCTTTTCTTTCAAGGATGCAATGAGTTTGTGGTGATATTTTCCTTGCACAATTGGCTGCTGCTAGTTATATTTCGTGCTTCCTTGATGGAATTCTCGTTACTCCTGACACTCCCATTGTGGTTGTTGTTGTTGTTGTCATTGTTGTTGCTACTCCTCCTGCTACTATCATATACATCTAGTGTGAGTGGGGGCCAGTGACGGCGAAAGTCAATTTCGCGTTCAACATCTTCTCCCACTTCCCTCTTGTGTTGACTTGCTGATAAATACGACGACGCCATATTAAGTTTTGCAAATTTTGAAAGGAAAATTAATTTTCTTTTCGAGTGATTTTTGCCCGTAAAGCAAAAAAAAAATAATAATAACACAGTTTATCAGACCAATATGGTCTAGATTATCTAAGTTATAAGTTATAACAATAAAATGTAACAATAACAATCTTTTTAGAGGTAAACAAGGCACGCCCTTACGGAGCTCCGAAATATACGTCCATCTCTCGCAAGATTAATAATAATAATAATAATAATAATAATAATGATGATAATGATAATAATAATAATAATAATAATAATGATGATAATGATAATAATAATAATAATAGTAATAATAATAATAATAATAATAATAATAATAATAATAATAATAATAATAATAATAATAATAATAATAATAATAACATACTCACATAGCGGCAACATTTAATCTATTAATAAGCAAACCAGAATAAACTCCAAACTGGATGCCGGAAGGACAAACCGCCCTAATTCCCCCAAAAATACAAAGACACCATATACTCACAAAACTTATTGGCCAATATCATGCCTCTCAACAGCCTACAAAACCTTCACATCAGTCATCTATAACCGGTTTATAATACACCTGGAAAACAACGTTTTACCAAAACAATTGGAATGTGGTTGGGGTGTGGTTGTAAGGAGCAACTACTGGTAAATCGAGCCATTACAGAGGACTGTAAGAAGCGAAAGATCAACTTCAACATGACTTGGATTGATTACCAGAAAGCATTCGAAAGTGTTCCACACGAATAAAGTAGTCTAACACTACTAAAATATATCAACCATACAATGGCAAATTGGAAAACCAGTATAACACTGAAAAATGAATCATAAGTCATTAAAACTTGCCCTATACCTATAAGAAGAGGAATTTTCCAAGGAGAATAGTTCCGGAGCTGTAACATTTCTGCCAGCTCGGCAACAATCGCTTCATTCGATTGATTGATTATAACATTTATATAAAAACAAGTTGCAGCGTGTTTGACTGTGAGTGAGAGATGAGAAATCGCAGGAAATCGAAAGGTGTCAGTCATGGGTTCGTGGAGTTGCAAGAAATTTTTGAGTTGTTATAGTTCGTTGAGAGTTGTTTTGGATTGGTTACAGTTATTGGAAGAGTATTTAGGAATATGGAATATATCAAGTGGAGACGGTTGGTGCCTTACCCTGTTTCGTGGTATTGAATATCACTGTAATTAGTGCACGACACTGTGACATACAGAAACCACGTTATAAAATATACATATACACATGTTAAAAATTTACAGAAATTGCAATTAAATATAGCTACAAAACATAGAATAGGTAATTTCTGTTGCTGTGACAGATTTTAGAATTTTAAAATTAAATGAAAATTTTCAAATGTAGTATATTGATGAAATTTTTCACACTGAATACGATTTTGTTATTCATTTATTCAGAAAAACAAATTAGGAAAACGTTGCAGAAGTTTATATTTTGATAATTACCCAATCAGAAAAGAGGATTTGGAAGCTGGCACTTTTGCATGACAGCTGTCTATCACAAAATGAAAGTAAAACATTACGACAACGAAAGTTGTAAGTTTTGGAGTTGAGATAAGTTTTAATAAATAAAGTCGTGTGAAGCGGTCAAACAGGCGTGTAAATAATTTTAAAAGGAAAAATTACAAAAGAAACGAACTGTATTTTAGGGGTTAGTGTTAAGGTTTAGGATTAGCATCAATGTTTAGAGTTAGGGTTAGGGTTGAAGTTTAAGATTAAGGGTTAGTTAGATTCGGGGCTTAGGGTTAAGTTTTAGGTTTAGCATTAAAGTAAGGGCTTAGGATTAGAGGTTAGGGTTAAGAGTTGACTCATCGTTAATGAAATTACACAGGCGAGAACATAGAGGTGGGGGTGAGACTCTCTTTACACAATTCTTTTTAAGAATAACACCCTTCTCTTGAAAATAAGGAACTGCATTTTTCATCTTTTCCATCATACTCGAAAAGCTAAACGAGTAGACTGCGGTCATACTTGTATTTGGGTTGAAAAGGTCTAAGAAAACACAATTCAAAATTATGAAAATTAGGTAGTGGCAGGACAGCAACCGAAAATATCCGTTTCTCAAAAAAAAAGAACAAAGCTGAAAATGAAGAAAATGAGGTACAAAGGACCAGAAAATAGGTGCTCGCCAAAGAAAATACACAGGTAAAGAAAATATACATAGTGGTGGTTTAAGCAGAGTACAGCTTTGCTTATTACTTATGGAAACAGGCACGAATGTGTCTGTGGCTTTCGATTGACTAAAATTACTCAAAATTTGCAAACTTTAAAAGCTATTAACTTTTCATATATCCACAAAGACAATCCAAAGTTGCATTACAGTGTATTTTAACCAAGTTAACGTGGACATGGCTTTACGACAAATAGTGATTTGGAAATAGTAGTTTCTAGGTCATGCTGCTTTTGTTTATTGCAGGCTCTGCTGGTGTTCGGAATTCTCTTCTCCTTTCTCTTATTTTTCAGTTCCTCTAGGCAAAAAGACTTCAGGGAATTCTTAGTCCCACATCTATAGTAACGGGTTTTTCTGCTTTAAATCTCTAGTGTAATGATTCTTTGTACTCACAAGGCGGTGCAGCTCCGAAAATGTTTACTTACCTCATATTTTTATTCTTTATAATTTCCTTCTTTATGTTGTGTAAGCAGATACATTACACTTTATTATTTTTACATTACCCTATATAATTTTTTTCTTTTCATAACTTTAATCCAGTTTATTATAAAGCTTAATCACCTGCTAAATTAAACTTAACATCATCCATCCTAAAATGATAATCTTACTTTGGTCTCGTGTTATGCTGCAGATCCTTCGTCCACGCTCGTCCTTGTGCACAACTACGCAACCATTTGTTCTGTGTTACACCAAATGCTTGCGTGTTCTCATTTGGCAAAATCAGATTTTTTCTCCATTCCTCCATTGACGTCGTCGACAGTGCATCGATGGTACTACAACAAAAGTCTTCCCAGCTAAGTGTGAGTCCTCCAGCTGTCTTTCCCCTTTTGTCCAACCTGTTTTTGATATTATCCATCTATTGTGTTCTTTGCCTGCCTCTTGATCTACTGCTCTCTACTCTTCCTTCCATGATAATATTTTCCAAACTTCTTCTTCGAATTGGCCATAATAGATGAGCTTTTATTTTTTCACAGTGTTCAGGAGTTGCTGTCTTTCACCTATTTGTTGTAACACTCATTCATTTGTCCTTGTAAGAAACTCGTAACATTCTCCTCTACACCAACGTTTCATATGCATTCATTATGTTCTCTTCAAATTTGTTCGCAGTCCATGCTTCACAACTATAAATGCCTATTAGTTAAATGAGTACTCGCACTAACCTTGTTTTTAACTTAGTTGGGACGCTTTTGTTTGTCCAGATGTTATTAAGCTTTTCCATGTATGTTCTTGTCATGGCTAACCGCGTATTAATTTCTTTCTTACATGTGGCTTCATCCGAGATTTGGGCTCCAAGATACTTGTACAATTCAACATGTTCAAGCCCCTTACAGCGCGATTTGACGTTAATATTTATGTTCTCTTTTCATACTTACCATAACTTAAGTTTTCTTATGGTTGAGATGAAGACCATAAGCATTTAATACTTTCTCGATTCTATTTATTATTTCTTATTTCTTCAGTCTTGTCAAAAAGAGCAGTATCGTCTGCATGCCTTAGATTAGAAATATGCAAATCATGTATTTTGATGCCATCTTCTTCCTGTATTGCTTCCCGCGTTATCCACTCAGTATAGATGATGAATAAGCATGGAGAAAAATACAGCCCTAACGAACTTCTTTCCCATTTTTGAACTTTCCTGTATTCTCATTATAAACTCAAATGCAGGATTTTACTGAATGTAAAGTTGCTTGATGAGCTTAATAAAGTGTTTCGGAATGCCAAGATTAGACATGATGCGCCACATGTGGCCATTTATCATTCGCATGTTTCATATAACCATAAGAAGATGGTGGTCCAGAGTCTCAGTCGGCGCCGGGGTATGTTCTGCAGTTTGTGATGTTTGATTCCCATCTTTGTTGAACAAGAATGAAATCTATCTTGTTCTTTGTTATTCCGTCAGATCTCCAAGTAAATGTTCTTCTTGTATGACATTCAAACAGTCCATTGCTAATCCATAATTTGTTTGCGTGGCAGAATTCAGAAAGTCTTCATCCTCTGTCATTTGCTATTTTCATATCATGACTTTTTTTTATTTGAGATGTTTGTGCTACTTTAGCATTGATGTCTCCCATAATGCTTACAATACCCTGTTTTGGTGATTTGTCTATTGTGTTTCGTAGTTTTTCATAGAATGGAACAAACATTTCCTCTCCCTCGACAGAAGGTAGTGCATATATTTGTATGATGGATATTGGATGGGGCTTTGCATTTTTCTAATTTTAATGATGCTATCACTGACAGGGTTATATCCCATAACAGACTCGTTCATTTTCTCGTCCACTATGATTGTAACTCCCTTTTGTTCTTGTTCTTTTGGTCCTGACTAGAAAACAGTGTGCCTATCCCCAAAAACTGTGAAATAGCCACTGTTTGACCATCTAGTTTCTGCGATTCCACAGACTTTACAGTTTATCCGTTTAAGTTCCTTTGTGAGTTGGTCTAGCTTGCCAACATCAAGAAATATTCTTACGCTCTATGTAACAATTCGTTCATTTTTCATTCTCTGCGCAACATTACTTCCGTGTCTGTCAGATGTATGCCTTCTGTGAGACTTTGGGCATACCTCGTTATGACCACTAGCGTTCCTGTTGCTGCAGAAAGACTCTTTCTCATAATCTTGAGAGTCTTCATCCAACATGAGGAAGCTCATCAAATGAGCCATAGCACTACTTCGTTCTGACTTTCTCATGTTTTCTTGAGGTGGATTGCCATTGCCTTCCCCAACTGAATAGCCGTTGGCCCACAAGGAGCTCATCTGCCCTTCGACTGATCTTGCTCTTCTTCTCGCTGGGTATCCAGGCACCTTCCTCACAAGAGTTGCTAGATACTCTTGTGGGAGAGCTGGTTTGGTCGCCGACCACTCAACAATGGGACAGGTAGTACTGGTTTACATAGTACCAGTGGCAGCTATCATCGGCTGGTAATGAGATCCCAGACCTGACAAGCATTCCTCCGTTACTCATTCTGAATATACGACCCAACTACATTAACCTTCTTCTCAGTATTGCCATTAGTGCTTTCTGTTCTGGACATAGTGATTACTGTGGAGCTGAAAGGTTAGATATAGCAAGGAGGTGAGACGAGTGAGTCGAGAGTTTCTGAGTAGAAGTGGCCCGAGGGCAACCACTGACTGGCATTTGCTCCTCCTAGATAGCTAATTTCGTGTTTCCTCTGCTCTGGGATCCCGACTCATTCATCTCTCTTCCTCTTGTCACCCATATTGCATCCAGTACCACCAGTACCATAGAACTTACACTTAGAACTCTAAATCGTCTCTTCTCAGAACTTTAGCCCTCTGGTAAAATCTGTACGTATTTTCCCTGAAGCCCCTGCCTCCAAGTTAAACTAATAAATAAAAGAAAATACATGAAAATGAATCAAAATATTAATAATAGGTAGAAGAACAGTATAATCCATCCAAGGCATAATGTTATCACCCACTCTAAATTTAATGATGATGTCTTCTGTAATTATGATATCAATAATAATCAATAGATTATCATATTTTATATTAAGAAATATGTAGCTTTAGTAACTAAATAACTTAATGACAGGATATTCATAAAAGAAATGCTTTGACAGCAAAATGTTATTCAAATGCCTAAAACCGTCTGTAGTAAACAACACAAACGACTATATTTGAGGGGAAACAAACTCGCTATTGTGTATGGAAAGAATACTTTTTTAATGTGGGGAGAAAAGAAATAAACCGACAAACTGGGGGTGGAGAGAAAACAATAAGCCGACAATGAAAATAAATCTAACATCTGAGTCACAACATGTGAGAGAAGAAGAGTTTACAACAATAATACAAATTCTAACTACGCAGGCACCACTAACAAGATAGCGACAAAAAAAAAAGGCGAAAACACTCCGCTATGTGAACTAGCAATAGAGCTCCACGGGAACCGCTCTGCCTACTGACAATAGAAACGAAATCTTCAAACCAATCCCTACTGTCTTAAAATGGAAACAAACATTCCTCAAAAGTCAGTTCTGAAATATGGCTTTACATATTTTTAAATAGTGTTGTGTGGATAGATACACATACACTAAAATACTAACAAGTTGCCCACCGATGCTTAAATATTAACACATTATATAAGATACTTATAGACATACATTAAACATTGTATCGAAGTAATATTACCCATTAACGTGGAGGTTTTATACACAAACACACACACACGATAAATAGATAGATAGATAGATAGATAGATAGATAGATAGATAGATAGATAGATAGATAGATAGACAGACAGACAGATTAGAGTAGATTAGGCTTAGATACGTTGACATAAGTAAATGAAAACTAATATATTAAAGCAATTCGGTGTATTAATGTCAATAATTTTAACCAGACATCTAAGTAACTTTTTTCAACTGTTCACTTATTACTGAAAAAAAATATTCTTATATGAACTGGCATTAAATTCAGGCGAAGTGTTTTGGGTGTCAATGAAAAATAATCAATGGATTAATTGAAGTGTGTAAGAGATAAGTTTCTAGAGGTGAAGTCCATTCAACAATCCAACCAGAATTAAATCTATGAAATTTCTTCGCTCATTGAAATGGTTGTTTGCTACGAAGTATGGCTTTCTATGTGTATGTTCTGTTTCGGTTAATCATGAAGAAAATTATTTCTCAACCGGAGGGTTTTATTGGTTGTTATCTCATCCTGCTCTAACAGCCAAAGGAGGTTCCTACAAAGAAGTTAAAGAATCTAACAATGTTTAACTGTTACTGTTTGCAGCAACTTGACGGTGTTCTTTGTTATGGAAACCAAAAATCCGAGATAATTCTAAATTGCTAGAATATCCTCCAGTGAACCAAACTGAACACAAAAGTGAAAATGCAAAATCTTATTGTTAATAGAGAATTATCATACACATAACAAACTCGCACGTTTTTATGATATTCGGGAAGGGGATCTTCCACATTATTTCACTCTAGTTTTACAACAAAATACTTGATAAAGAAATAGGAAAATACGAGATGGTCATGACTGGAATCTCTTCCATCATAATTCTTCTCTATCTTAACTGACCTGGCACTAACAACACAACGATGACAGATGGATGACAGAATCGATTGAGCGTTGAACAAGATATTTTGTACTATTTTCTAACGTTTCATTGCGGTCTACTTTGGCTGTCATCTTTCTGAAGTCAATATAATAAGTACTTCGGCTGATATACCCTAAAACAGTGCTTCTTAAACCGGGCAGTAATGCCTTCTTGCGTATGTTATGAGCTCACAAGAAATCGGCAAATATCAAGGGGACGCTATAGGGACGCTCGGCATTTTTTAGGCACAGGCGTAACTATGTGGTAAGAAGCTTGCTTCCCAACCACATGATTCCGCATGACACCTTGACACTTCTGTTATAGCTTCGAGCCGAATAAAGCCTTGTGAGTGGATTTGGTAGATGGAAACTGAAATCAACCCGTCGCGCGCGCGTGTGTGTGTGCGTGTGTGTTTCCCCAACACTGCTTGACAACCAGTGCTAGTATGTTCATATCCCCGTAAATTAGCGGTTCAGCAAAAGAGATTGATAGAATAAGTACCAGGCTTTAAAAAAAGTACTGGTGTCGATTCAGTCAACTGAAAAAAATTATTCAAGGCGGTATCCACAGCGTGCCCGCAGTCTAATGACTGAAACAAGTTAAAGATAAAAGATACATAAGACGCAGGAGTGGCTGTGTGGTAAGTAGCTTGCTTACCAACCACATGGTTCCAGGTTCAGTCCCACTGCGTGGCACCTTGGGCAAGTGTCTTCTACTATAGCCTCGGGCCGACCAAAGCCTCGTGAGTGGATTTGGTAGACGGAAACTGAAAGAAGCCCGTCGTATATATGTATATATATATATGTATGTTTGTGTGTCTGTGTTTGTCCCCCAGCATCGCTTGACAACCAATGCAGGTGTGGTTACGTCCCCGTAACTTAGCGGTTCGGCAAAAGAGACCGATAGAATAAATACTAGGCTTACAAAGAATAAGTCCTGGGGTCGATTTACTCGACTAAAGGCGGTGCTCCGGCATGGCCGCAGTCAAATGACTGAAACAAGTAAAAGAGCAAATAGTAAGACATTTATACTAAGTGCAATAATTATATTTTAAAAACATTTCAAAAAATCTTTCTTGAGAGTAAATCATGAATAGGCTATTGTGTGGTGAGTGGAAAGAAACATGTCTAATGATATGCCAAGATCCAATATAACTTCGTTATATGATTTTCGCCTCCTTTAGCAATTTCCTTCAAATAGTCTAATGTAAGGGGCTTTAGTTCCCGCAAATACCGAGAGAAAAAAAAAACATAAAAGAAGCATATGCTGGATGGGATAGATTAAGAAAAAGTGGATAATAAAGTACTGCGAAAAATTTACTTGTTTGATTAAAATAATCTGCTGTTTTCTTTAATTCATTTTTGTATTTGTTTATTTTTGCATAATGATGGGATGATTGAAAAACACCAGAATACTGGGCTACAAAAGGTTAAGACCCACAGCCCTGGAAAGTAATGTCCCAATATGACCACGGTTTAATGACTTAATAGATGGCCAGCAAAGGAATATTTCGAGGTTTCTCAACCTGTTATATCCTATTGTACCTTATAAACGGATCAATAGAGTTCAGCATAAACGACTTAATAAACAGGTTCGTGAAGCTGAAATTCCTCATCATCACCCAAGGCCATAGTAGTAATATAAAATACAGAACAACTTCACACTGAACCTCTTCCAATCCTAGAACAAGCAAAATCATAGTGATAACATCATAACATTTATAAACAAATGTTTCTCTAATTCACTGATATCACAGACGTCATTCGAACACAAATAGGTCATGACAACATTATAGAAATACAAGCATTCAAAAAGAAAAGCCAGTAACATGAAACACAATAGCGCCATAACTGAATTCTCTTGACACTTAAAACAACACACACCAACACACGCCACACCGAGCAAACTGCAAAAACGTCTCTTCAAACGTCACGTTCTGATCCACACTCCTCCTAGCTGCCAATAATCACGTGGAAAACAAACCTTATTCTCCTATGACTACACCCAAACATCAATGAACGAGACATAAAAACACATTTATAAACTTCGAAAAGGCAATTTTTATTATTCAGGAGCAGCGTAGTACCTACTTCCTTCGCAGGACCTCCCAAATTGAGGTGAAGGGTTTATGCAGTCTAATGCTTATCATCAACTTCTGTACGTGAAAAGAATGTGAGGAGATATGAGTTTCAGAAGGTCGTAGTTCTAGGTAGGAGTGATATGCTGGCGGAACAAAACAAAAATGGAGGGAAGAGGTGCTGATGTCCAGTAGTTGTAGAGTGCTAGTCGATAGATTTTCGCCAACCAGTTACATCGTGTGCTTGTATAATAATAGCGGCAACAGCAACGTTATTCATGAGCCTATGCACACACGTGCACGCGCTCGCACACTGTTATCATGGTAATCGATACTATAACACTTTCGGCAATCCAATATGAAACATTCAACTACGGTAGCGGTTGAATAATATTCTTAAAGCCGCAATTTACTCACATGCAGCCGTAATTCACTTCTTAGCCAAATTGAAAACTGTTAACATATTTTAAGAGTACTGGTCCCTAGTTACATTTTGGCATAAACAAATTGAGATTTGATCCAGTAGAAAAAAAGTTTACATCAAAATTTGTAGCAACGTTATAGGAGAGTAAGTAACGTCACCAATCAAGTTTAGATCTAAATAACTCTTTTTATTTTAAAAGCAAAATATATTTATCTTAGCTTCAATGATAGAAGAAAACATGAAGGATTTCCTAGTTTTGGTCCCATGCAGCAAAAATTTGTATCAAAAAGTAAAATATCAGGAAAAAAATATAAGTAAGGCAAAAAATTGGATTTAAGTATAATTAACTTCTTTATTTTAAAAACAAACTATATTTTAATTAAGCCTAAATGATAGAGCTCAATTCGCGAAATTTCATGCAATGAAGTTTTAAAAGAAAAAAGTTATGAATATTTGTTTCTCAAATTTGAGGGTTATAATATAGTTCTAAACTTTTTTATGAATATAGTTCTACAAGGGAACTTCTAATATATGTCACCAGCGTCATTAGAGTAAGGAAAAAATTATCAACGACACCGCTAATTGACACATTTGACATATTATTAATTAGCATAATAGCATCGCCTGGAAAAAACAAGGATTACATGGAAACATGCGAGCAATAGAAATAATATTCTTAAGAGTATAAACCTGGAAAATTACAGGACAACTATTATTTTTTATAACCTATTTTCAAATTTTTAATTATTAGTTAATAATTTTTTTAAAGTGCAAAAAATATTTTGAGTTATTTTTTTATTTTTAATACAAGTAACAAGTAATAACAAATAGAAGTAATAATTTGTAATCAAATTTTTAGTTTTAATAATATCTACAATTTTCTAAATCTAATTTTTTTTTTAATTTTATCCTTAGCTGTAATAGTTTAAGTAAAAAATTTCTTGTTCTGAACTTGACCAGATGTAATAACTTGCCCTGAACTTTTCCAAGTGTAATAACTTCTCCTGTAATTTTCCAGGTTTGTAATCTTAAGAAAATTATTTCTCTTACTTGCACTTTTCTATGCAATATGAATTACTAATAAAAGTTACGTAATCTCTAAAGATCCCACTTGTAAGATTTCCCGTATATGACTGGTACTTACAGTGGTAATGAAACGTGTGTAAAACTATGTAGCTATGCATTTTATGAACAAACTATCTTGTTTTGCTTGTTGCGTGACCTCACGTCAGAACTAATCATGCGGATTTATAGGAGGTAGATAATTAGCCTCCCCTCTCTCTCCCATATTCATTCTTCACTCCCCCACATCTCTTCCAGATCGCTTCTTCAATTCATATATTAGCCAAAAACCGATGCTAAGATACTTCTCTCTCTCCACACTACACATCAACTAAACTCGTTGCAATTTCCTGTAAACTTTATTCTGCACTTACAAGCCGGACAACACAGACAATCATCAGCTCTCTTTGATTATGGATTTTAATCTATCATATTATACTTCTTTCTAGCTGACAAACATACTGCACACTTCGACTTGCTGTGCTGAATTGCATGGGAAGTCGTTTGAGAATTTGGACATGATGTATCCTTTTTACTCTTCAATCTTTTTCTGTGCACTCATCGATTTTGAGAGTTGTGACAGTGAAAGGATGTTAGAAAGGTGAACTCGGTCAGAGCTTAAGAGTTGCTCCTTCTCTGGTGTTATTTATATATATACGTGTGTGTGTGTGTGTGTGTGTGTGTGTGTGTGTGTGTGTGTGAGTCATTTTGTTTACTATATATTCTTTATGTACTGCAAATATTCTGAATCTGTTATATTTTTGATTTCAGCATCTGTAATGTTTACTTAATATGTAATAATTGTTTTTTTTTATGCTTTATAGTGTTATTGATAAGAATTGGTCGTGTTGCTTTAACTCCTCTTTCTTTTTAGTATATTCAGCTTTCTAAGCAACTGGTGTAGTGTAAGAATAATTTTGTTGTTGTATCCTGGAATTAGAAGACGACATGAGCTTAATGTCTTCTGCATATGAGGTTTTGGAAAAATGTTTAAGTGTGATTTGGTCATACAATTTTAAGTTGAAAATAGTGGGCGAAAGTAGACTTCTATGTGGATCTCCATTCAGAGATTTTCAGATTCTAAGAGGGTTGAATACATAGGCTTGGCGATATAAGAGGTAATTCTCAAGCTTGCGTCCTTTGATACTTCTTAACGTGTTATTGTTTTGTTCATGTCTTAGTGGATAGCAAGAACAGAGTCGAAAGCTTTGCTAATTTCGATGGTATGTAGAAGTTTGAGTTCAGGATTTTTTTTTTTGTCCATCATGTATCCTCTATGTTATTCTTTTTAGTAGTGTAGTAGTTGAGTGTAATAATTTCGAATTCGTGTTGAGATTTGCAGAAGAAAATGTGTGGATCAATGACCTAAAGAATGAGATTTCCTAAAGACGTTTAGGTCGTGCATAGGATGTTATCATCATAGGACGATAGCAAGTCTGTTTTGTGCCACTTAACCTGATGCTTTTGAAGTGTTTTAAAATTGCTATGGTTTTGAAAATTTTCAGGAGTCTAAGAATTTGACAGTGCTGGTAACAAACGCTGTAGATATTTGAAGACGGCAATAATGCCTGCAGGCTCTGTGTGTTTTAGGAGCATGTTTGCGATTTTTACTTCCCTAGCGTTTTCAGTTTTTAGATATCTCCATTAGCTTTGCGATGGAAGGAAGGAATCAAAATCATGGTGTAGATAGAAATGCATCATTTTCACTTTGTGTTCTTGTCTTCTCATAGGACGGATTTTAATGACTGATTTTCGGGAAATATCTTATAAAAGGCTTTTGCATGCTGCTGGCTTGTGAGTATGATATTTGTAGTTGTTCTTATGGCCTAGAGCATTGTGTGGCTGTTATTGTTGTTGATGATCTGATACTTATTACTCCATATAGGGCTTTACTGAGTACTTTAATGTATGCAACACATACTTTATAGAAGGTAACACTGTAAAAGTGCCCCTTGGGGATGCAATATTAACGATGTTAAAAGTGGATGTTAAAACCCCAAGAGATAGAATTATAATTCGCAGAATTCAGCAATCCCCATTTATTAGCATAACTACAGCACTGCAAGTACTTAACAAAATAACTATAAGAGTGTCGAAGATATATACCTGAGAGGGCAAAATAAAAAGAATAAAAGTGAAATCACAAACTTTATAAAAACTAGCAACAAGCAAAAGCCTCAAACAACTGAAATAAAACTAAATATTATCAATAAAATAATTAAGAAATAAAAATAAATCATACACTTTCAATATTTATGTCAGAAAACAAACAGAAAACAATATAAAAAGTCATTCTACAATTCCAACAATGGTTGTAACACATCACACACATATTATTGACGGCAAAAGCATAACTAACACTCCAACAGTAAATAAACCCACTTATCGAACATTTTCCAACATCGATCACAAAATCATCGTATATAACTTCCAATGAGACCATGAAATTCGCCCTTCTTTCCCTCACACATAATAAAAGCTATAGGGAAACCCAAAACTGTATTCATTATATTGATATTTTTGTGCGGTTTAATGTTCAAAGATTTAAGGAGACTTAGAATATTTTACTTTATTGTTTTCGAGTACTTGCACGCGTAAGTTACTGAAAGAATGAAAACTGATTTTTCAAGTTATGAAACTTGTGAAAATGATAAAAAATTATTTTGTAGAAAATTTGTCATAAAAAATGGAATTAATGTTATAGATTAATAAATTGTTATCGTTATTCATAGTACGCACATCCATTTATTCACTGTTAAGGTTTCCACTGGAGAAATTATTTTTAACTTAGTAAAGCCCAGCTTTGTCTTTGTGCAATTAAGGAAACATTGGCATACAACCAGTATTAATCTCCGGTCTAAAGCATAATTTTCATTGATTGCTAGTAGATATTTGGTGGCAGAATATAAATCAGAAAAAATACTAATCCGCCTGCAATAAACGATCACCTTCGACTAGTAGTGTTACAGCAATCTCTCCCAATAACCAGTACTATATTAATGCCAAATAATGATTGTATCATGTACACACACACACACATATATATATATAATCCCTTACAATAGTGCAAGTGTACATCAGTATGTATGTCATTATTCAGTTTCTTTCAAGATTTCTTGCCAATAGAGAAAGAACCTGTTTCTAACCTAGATCCACGGTTCCTTCAACATCAATAACCGGGTATTTTTGTATGTATGTATGTATGTATGTATTATTATGTATGTGCAGATTTCTGTGTTTTATGTATGTATTCTCATGCATATAGATACATATCTAGAGATGCTCATATATATTTAAATAATAGACTTCTGGAAAGTTTTACAGATTTTTACAGTTCTAGTGATGAATTGGATCTGTAGACTTCCAATTAGCTTTCTCCTTTCTGGTTTTGAGAAGCCTAATTTCTCAAGATTGGTATTTAGGCAGTGTGTTACATATCCCAGAGCCCCAATAATTACAGGTATAAACCTGAATTTGTAATCTGGATAGAGTACCTGCAGATTTCTCAATAGTTCAGTATAGGTGTTCCCTTTTTCACTGATATTCAGCTTTATGCTAACATCCGCTGGGCAGCTAATTTCCACAACTGTGCATAGTTTCTCTTTATCCCAAATCATTATATCAGGTCTGTTCTTTTTACATATTATTGAGATCTTCACTGGTACATTCCACCAGTATTCCTTTTCATTATGAGTGGCTATGGCTTCTACCATATTGTGGGTTCTTATTTCTTTGTCTTCGGGATTATCCTTCTGACGGATTTCATTATAGAGTGTCCTAGCTACAACATCATGTCTCATTGGTAGATAATACCGTGATGACATTTTCGGACAACTGCTTATGATGTGGGTGATATCTTCAGTGTGAACTCCACAAAGTCTGCATCGGTTGTCACATTTTACGGCTTTTCCTGCATCTCTATCCCTTTTGTGCATTAGGTACTTGGTTGATATTTCCTGTTCCTGGATTGCAAACGCATACCCTTCAAAGTGGGAGGTAGTAATCCGGCTATTGGTCCCTGATAAACTGCTTTGATGATCGATGTTACTATCATCACGGAGCTTTCTAGTAACATATCTATGCATAGTCTTCTGCTCATATAGGCTCACCCTTTCATTTGATGATATGTTGCAGTAGAGACATGCGGCTTCTTTGGGTATCTATTCTAGGTTATCAGACAGAGAGTGTTGCTCAAGGGGCTGCCTTCCAAGTCTTATGATGTTATCAGCCTCATGTATGCAAACTTGGCCAAGGGACGCACTTCGACACTTGGTGGTTAAAAGATGTTGCTGAAGGGTTATGATGCAACATTCAAAGGTATTTTGGATCGATGCTAAGCCTCTCCCTCGTTGTTTCCGTTTTAGGTAGAGGCGCATGTATGTATGTATGTATGTATGTATGTATGTATGTATGCATGCATGTATATATAAGTAAAGGTGCGAAGCCTTGTGATTTAAATGGAAAATTTTGTTTTTATTGTTGTCTACGTGTGATACTGAAAATGTTAGGTTGCGCTTGATCAATTGTTGATGTTTGAAATAGTTAATGGTCATGTTTTGAGATTAAAAAGACTGGAAATTTTCTTTCTGCTATCGTAAGCAACAGTGGTAAAATGGCAGAGGTATTGGTTATTGTTTAAGAAACCTAAGACCATTTTAAAGTAGTATTTCAAATTTGAGAATGTTGTTAAGTTCAACAACAACGTCGCGTGAGTTTCAAATAGAACCTCCAACATGCCTGGCAATTTCATGGATTCGTTATTAAGTTCGAAACACATAGTACCGCATATGATGTACATAAGGGGAAATCCGGCAGATCCCGTGCAGTATCAAGTGCTGCTTCCTCGGTTATGGTGCTAGAACATTTCACACATTTGCCACAGAAGTTTATCGCTTACGAAACAGGAATAAGCAATACAAGAATACAAGCATGCGGTGCATTCTTAAAAGAACTAAGTAGAAAGTTTACATCCCAAGATTATTATATGCCACTAACGACGACGAACCTGATCAAAGAATCGAGTTTTATGAGTGGTTTTAACACATGGTAGGCGAGGGTGAAGAGTTTGTGAGGAAGAATGTGTGGCCTGATGAGGCACAATTTAAGCTAAACGGAACAGTGAGCCAACATAATTGTTTAATGGGCACCAGAAAATCCTTGCTTGTAAGTGGACAAAGCAATCAATTTACTGTAGATCAATGTCTGGTGGGGAGTGTCATCAAGAGGTTTTATAGGGCCATTTTTCTTTAAAGGTACTGCTACTGGTGAAGCTTTCCTATATATGCTAAGCACGTCCATCTTAACTGTCATATGCACTTTATGGAAATGATGATTTTTTTCTGTCATCAAGACGGTGCACGGTCACACTACTGCCGAGACATGCGAGCTTTCATGGATGACAATTTGCAAGGACACTGGATAGGACGAAGGGATGCAGATTTAACAGCTGCAGATTTTTACTTATGGGGCACCATAAAGGATGTTATGTATCGCAAAAGAACAGCTACTCTGACAGCCCTTCGGGAAGAAATTGAAATGGCATGTACAGCAATCCCACTGGACTCTTTCGGTTAACGTTGCTCAAGCAACAGTGGCCCGTACTAATAAATGTCTTGAAGCTAATTGCCATCACTCTGAGCACTTCTTGTAATTGTAGATCTAAGGTCGATTTCTCAAAGTAAGACCAGTTTTTAATAATCAGATCAGCCGTTTGATATCCACTAAGTACCAACCGTATTAATTATGTAACTTATTTCCAGCCATGGTAATTAGTTGTCGCCTAATTGCTGAAGAGAAAATGTGGAGGAAAGGTGTCCCAGCGGTTATGTAAGGTATAGGTAAATAGCTTGAAGTGGCAAAGTAAAACATCAATGGCCAAATCAGCTTTCATTTATATCCACGCCAAATGAATTTCTTTTATTTTACTTATTTTATTAATTGCTTTATAAAGCTTGAGGTGGGCAAATTTTATTGGTGTTGCAGAAACGTCTGTTTTGAGTGGGTTGAGATGATCAAGTTTATAGGAGCGGTGTTCGTTCTATAGCATGAAACGACATGCCTCAGTGCTGGGATTGAGCGTTTTCCTAGATATAATTAAAAAGAGTGACCCAAAACGCTTTTGTTACTGCGTGCAACTTAAACTGCTCTAATTTATACTCCCTTCCTAATCAATTGGGTGCGGGATATGTCATGGGCTACCCATCTTTTATCAATCGTTTATCAAATTTTTTATTTCACATATGACGTGGCAACAACTCGTGATCTTGTATGCTTGTTTAAAAATATGTATGCGCATCTGCGTGTGATGCATATATGCGCATCATACCACATTTGCAAGCAATACTGTTCGTTATATATAAGGTGGTGAGCTGGCAGAGACGTTAGCATTAGTACGCCGGGCGAAATACTTAGCGGTATTTCGTCTGTCTTTACGTTCTGAGTTCGAATTCCGCCGAGGTCGACTTTGCCTTTTATCCTTTCGGGGTCGATAAATTAAGTACCAGTTGCGTACTGGGGTCGATCTAATCGACTGGCACCTCCCCTAAAATTTCGGGCCTTGTGCCTAGAGTAGAAAAGAATATCGTTCGTCATATTTGTGTGTGTCTGTGTGTGTGTACTTATCTGTCCCTGTTCCTTTTTGAGGGTTCTCTCACTTTCCTTTTTCTTCTTGCTTCTTTTTCCTTTCTTTCTTTTTACTGGACATTCGCTGTTTAATCATGCATTTATTATTTATTTATGTACTTCTGTACTTGAATT
>NC_068984.1:89425784-89429407 GCF_001194135.2 Octopus bimaculoides | reverse complement strand
TATATAATAGGAATATGTTACAAAAAGACAATAGAAACTACACGTGGAGATGTAAAGGGAAAGTAAGAAGAAAAATAAGCGAAAATGCACATTGGACATCAAAAAAAGTAAAGGCTTTTTATGAAAAGTAACGATAGATATATACAATTAGATGAACTGAGGTAGGAATAAAAGGGATCCTTCTGATTTGGTGGACACCATTTTTTATTTAGTTTTTATTTAGTGTGTTTTCTACCGAAACACTTTAAAACTTCGTATACTTGTATATTTTGTCTTATAGAACAGAGAAAAAATTTTTATATTTGAAGTTATTTCATGTAAAAAGTTGTCGTATTTCGGTAATTTCAACCAATCACTGACGTCTATTACGGTAAAAACAGTTACTGCTGTGGTTTGTCAACAACACGTTGTGGCGGTGTAATGGGATTTTTTCCCTTGAATAAGATTACTGCCGTTGTTTGTCAACAACATCTATCGGCGGTTCTGTTATTTATGACATCGTTCGTTCGTTTGTACTGGTTTTAGCTTTAAGATTTTACATGTTAGACAATGTAGGGAATTTCCTATTAGAAGCACCTTATATGTCTATCTAACATATAAAACTCTGGAATTCCTATTAGCAAATGAAACACGTGTAATGGTGAATAAATAACAAAAAAAAATTCCAATCAGTGGTTAGAAATGCTTGAGCCTCATCACTTCTGATACCCTTTCAGAACCACTTCACATTCATAAATTATCAAGACTGTAACATAAGACAGGGTCTGTACTTTGGAGTCAGAACATCTATGGGGAAGAGTTGTTGCTAAATAGACTAATGTCTCAGACTGCGTCTAAAAGAAAACTATGCAGTGGAAAAGAAAGTGGAAAAGATAGTGGAAAAGACTGAAACACAAGATGCATTAAGTACTTGCTCACAGACTCAATCTAAACAGTCAGGGCCTGCAAACTTAATGCTTACTTAATTTCTACCTTTGATTATCTTACAAAATATATATGCAAATTATATATTCTGGTGTTGCTTAAGCTATAAAAGTTGCCCATCACCCACTGGATCAAGTTGTCTCCATTGCGATATCGCAAAGAGTAGTGTTTTAAATAGACACGTCACCAATTAGTTATGTAAGGTTGTGCTCCACGAATTACTATTTTAAGATATTTAACATATTAGCTGTGATAATAGAGTCATTGTCTTCCATCCTAGTAATTATCACTTCTCTACTGACTGATAAGTGCATAAACGTACTTTCAATAGCAAATTAAGATATGGTATTTGTTATTTTATATAGTTTAGTTTGCTGGCAGAAACGTTTGCACGCCCGGTTAAATGCTTAGCGGTATTTCGTCTGTCTTTACGTTCTGAGTTCAAATTCCGCCGAGGTCGACTTTGCCTTTCATCTTTTTGGGGTCGATAAATTAAGTACAAGCTGCGTACTGGGGTCACTCTAATCGACTGGCCCCTCCCCCAAAATTCCGGGCCTTGTGCATAGAGTAGAAAAGAATATTATTTGAATATTTCCTTTAATTTGATTATGCATATAATGTATATATACATATACATATATACATACATGTGTGTGTGTATACCGTATATAGAAATATATATATATACACATATATATATATATATATATATATGCACACATACATGCATACATATTATTATAGACGTCGCACAGTATACAATATCGTGATGTTGTTGATTGATTGAAGATATTGTGTCTACCGGGGGTTTGTATTGTTTGTCAAGTCACAGCAAGGACCTCAGATAGATAGTACTTTACGCAATATGCGTGCAGTTCCAAGTAATGCCGACTTTTGCAATACATCTATATTGTAGGGTATTTCTAAGGTTTTCAGATGTTTTGTTTTTCAGAGTGGTTGTTATTGAACCCAATGCTCCGATGACAATAGGGATAAACTTTATGTTTGACACTCGTAGCTGTCACATCTTAGCGATCTCAATTCTCAGGTCCCCATATTTATCAACCTTTTCTCTTTCATTCATGATGATATGCTGATCTAGTACTGCCATGACACTCTTGTTTGTCCTTCAAGACACTCTTGTTTGTCCTTCCTAAAGGCCACTATATCCGGCCTTCGGTGCTCTAACACTTTGTCTGTCTGAAAATCAAAGCCCAGAGGATTTTTGCCTTCCCCTTTTCGTCCATTACCTTTTCCGGTGTATGTTGGTACCAAGCACCTGTAGCCTCATATCCATACTTACGGCATAGTAGCCAGTGCAGGTTTTGGGCTACCTTGTCGTGTCTACGCTTGTACTATTTCTGTGCAAGACTTTCACAAGCACTAACAATGTGAGTTACGCTTTCGACCCTCTTCCCACACATTCTGCAGTGGTCCGTTGCACTTGTGTGGTATACATTCTTTTTCACTGAGTTGGTAACCAATGCCTGATCCTGGGCAGCGATGTTTAGGCTTTCAGTATTCTTTTTTAGGTCACCCTTGTTGAGCCACTTCCATGATGCTTCCTGGTTTTTTAATTTGTTGGTTTCACGGTGGAACTGACCATGTAATTCCATACGGAGTAGTGTTTCTTCTCTCTCGTTGGCTATTCGTGATCGGAATTCATGAGCACTCTCAAGTCCATTTTTGTTAACTCCTTCTGCACTAGCAACATACCGTAGCAGGTCTTGTTTGACGCTTATCAAATATTCTTTCATGTTTCTTCTTTCAGTGTTGATACACTCTAATCAGCCCATGTCCGCCTTTACCTCTCTTCCTGTAGAGCCTATGTACATTTGCCTTAGGGTGGAGTGCACTGTGCATTGTCATTGTCTTTCGGGTAGTGCGATCGAGGCGGTGAGCTTGCAGTATCGTTGGCACGCTGGAAGAAATGCTTAGCGGTATTTCGCCCGACGCAACGTTCTGTGTCCAAATTCTGCCGAGGTCGATTTTACCTTTCATCCATTCGGGTTCGACAAAATAAGTGCCAGCTGAGCACTGGGGTCGATGTAAACGACTTATCCTCTCCCCAAAAACTGCTGCCCTTGAAAGGATTATGATTATGATTATTATTATAATCATTATTATTATTATTATTATTATTATTATTATTATTATTATTATTATTATTATTATTATTGAGTGAGAGAGCAGTGCATGCCATCAAAGTGACACTGTGGTAAAATATACGAAGCCCATTATACCCATCATGACTACCCGTCTGATAAGGGTACACCAGGCAGATGCATTACAACCATATGTGCATGACCTCGCAGGTGGAGCCCAGTTAGAATTTTCTTCAGGTCGAATAGCCCATCCAGCTCAAAAGGCCCCTGAATAAGGCTTGTTTAAGGATGTTGAGCAAAACACCCATGTTTCCAAAGGTGAATTATTCAAACCCCAAAGAATTCCTCTCAACACATGGCTATGATGCTCCCCCACTACTTCTGCTCATGATCAGAGATGCACATTTCATCACTCACCAAGGGACATGCTCAACTGGTTAAGGTCAAACAACTGACAAGCAAATCTGTGGTATTAAGCAGAATACTTGCTGTAGCCCATCTTTTTATACCAAGACAAAACAATGTACATGATAACACTTCCAATCAATTAAGATCAGAAGCCATGAGAGTTCAACTCTAGCGCTCCATTGAGGG
>NC_068984.1:89416650-89421650 GCF_001194135.2 Octopus bimaculoides | reverse complement strand
TCATATTTAGATAGAATTTTCTGTAGGCTAGTAGATAGTAATAGTATAAGTTGTCCACTTTTCAATATCGTTGCCTACACAGACCTCAAATTTGTGATTTGTACGGTTGACTTACATACGTTACGTAGGCAGGTTCCCGGTTACTGGAAGCTGAACTAGTCACTCCCGGCGTGTCAAGTTTACAGACACCGGATTAGTGAATTAGTTAAGCGAGCATTAACGAAGTTAATACTTAACAATAAATGGTGGTACGCTCTGAAAAGGGCACTTAGAATAGAATCGATAAGCTTAGCAAGGCACTAGCGATAGAGAAAAATAAAATAGAAGGAAAGTTAGTTAGGGACTTAGAAGAGGCGCTTAAGAGAGGAATTGCAACCGACGTGCAGGCGGCGAGATTGGTCCTGGACCAATTCTTCAACGGCAAGCACGAAGGATGTATTGTCAGAGTTAAGGCACATACTCTAAGAAACAAGGAAATTAAAATCGCTCAATGGGCCCGAGTAGCAATCTGGAACGGAGGATGGACTTTAGTACTTACCTCGGCAGCATGCCACGACTCACGTCGGGTGGGGAAAGGAGTTGCGAAATGCTGATAACAGCCGCGGATGCGATGATGGGCTGCATGGCGGATAAATCGCCTGGTTTGGATGATCTTCCCCACGAGCTTTACTATTATATGCCAGACTTGTTTGGCGACCTCTTAGCAGATATCTACTGCAACTGGCAGTAGAACGGGAGAAAGGACCCAAACAAGGAAGGTCAAATAGAAAATTTTCGGTCCATAACGCTGCTCAAAACGCAGACTTCAAAATTTTGGCCAAGGTGCTAGCGAAGGGGTTGGCGCTTGTCGTCGAGGATCTGATTGGTGATGCGCAGATATACGCCATCCCAAGCAAATGTGATGGTTCTAGATCCACTACTGCGGAAATTGGAGGCGTTGAGAGGTATCCCGCGCGAACTAGGACGTGGAAGAACCGTGTCGGCATACCCTGATGACCTCACAGTCATAGTGTCGAACAAGCACATAGATCTGATCTGCACCGCTCTAAAAGAATACGAAGCGGTGACAGGAGCGAAAAATTAATCAGGGGAGGCAAGTTCATGCCTTCCAACAGCATCGTGGTACGCTGGACGGAAGAGCCTGATAAACTGCGCGGGGTCTGGTTCGGTTCAGATCTCCAGATGGAGAACTGGGACGAGGTGGCGAGCAGGCTGGCCAATCTCACCCAGAAATGGGCTGAGAGAAGGCCATCCCTAAAAGGTCGGGAAGACGTGGCGAATGCTTACATCCGTCATCTACTACCGCCTCACCGTCGTGCCCTGTCCATGTCTAAGTCTGACCAAACTGAAGCGCCAACTATTTCGCTTTCTGTGGGAGGGACGCGTTCCACTGGTCAGGCACTCCATTTGCTGTCAACACCCACTAAATGGAGGGCTTGATATGCCGTAACTACCGATGCGCAGACATGCGCTGAGACTGCGACATCTCCAGCGCTTCCTAAATGGTAAGTGAGAGTGGAGAGGGAAGTGCTGCCCCCCACCTCACCCCCAGCAATTTTGTTAAAAGGTGTGTGAATGTTGCAAGAATGGCCCGAGTGAGTGGGTCTACTCTAAGCATACACCTATAGACAAAGTGGAAAGTACTTACCCTAGTGGTCAAGACTGTTGTGGAATTGTGTGGTTTTCATTAGCAGTTCTAGGATATCTCAATCTTTGGGGGAATTTTGTTGTTATATTCGATCAATGTTATTGTTTTTCATTGTTTACACGATTTTTATGTAACCCCACATTGTATTTGTCCCGTTTTGTCCATAATGCTTTCTTCATCTAAACCTTTGTGGTTAATAAAGAAATCAAATTTTATTATTATTATTATTATTATTATTATTATTATTATTATTATTATTATTATTATTATTATTATCATTATTATTATCATTATTATTATTATTATTATTATTATTATTATTATTATTATTATCATTATTATTATTATTATTATTATCGCCTAGTTGGAGGTATGTTTTTGGAGCTTTTGTTTAATTCATTTGTTTTAAAAGGTTCTATACTGTATTTTGTCGGTTAAATCGTTTTGCAAGCTAGCTTCAAGGGCGGGACTGACGTTTGTAAACCAAAGCCCCAATTTGGATACAGTTTCCATGAGCACTATCTTTTGAATTTCTGCCATTTTGAGGTTTTCTGACATCTGAACTAGGTAGGAATCAGCCCCTTTTGCTATCATTCCTAGAGCACCTATGACAACAGGTATTGTTTTAGTCTTGAGGTTCCACATTTTGCCAATTTCTATTTCAAGATCTTTATACTTGCTCAGTTTTTTGGTAGGTCTTGACAGATACGTTTATATCGATTGGAACAGTCATATCAAGGAGGAGGCATGATTTTTGTCTGAAGTCTTTCAATATAATGCCTTGCCTATTCGCATCTATCTTTCTGTCAGTTTTAACGGTGAAGTTCCAGAGGAGTTAGGGGTGATCATTTTCAAGCACTGGAGGTGGTTTGTGTTCCCACCAGTTTTTATTATGGGGCAGGTCCAGGTTTTTTCAAATTACACAGTGAATATACTGTGCTGTTCTATCATGCCTGTTGAGATACTTTGTATGTGCAAGAAGACTGCACATGGAGACTACATGACCAATGGTTTTATTTTGTTGTTTACATATACGACATGTTGTGCTACTGGCGTTCTTTAATATGTTGGCCTAGTAGTTCCTTGTAGGTAGGCATTGATCTTGGGCTGCTATGATAAACCCTTCTGTTTCTGATTTTAAGCCAAAAGACACTAACCATTGAGGGGTAAGAGCTTTGTCAACATCGGCATTAGTAGCTCTCTTTGGGTATTTGCTATTGAGAGATTTTTCTTGCCATTTATCAGTAAGAATATCTAAGACAACAGTTTTAGCACGGGTTTTCATACGCTTAACTTTTTCTGTGATTGTTTCCAATATGTCTAATTCTGGGATATGTTGTATTTGGAATTCACTTAGATATTCTTTTGCCTGTTTTATTACTGAGTATGATGCTTTCTTTTTTTTCATGCTTCAAGACAAGTTTTAACATCCAGTCATCGGATTGGTATTGAGGGCAGTTAGGGCAATCTTCATTGTTAGTTCCAGTTGTTAAAGTCCACGGCCACCCTCTGTTCTTGGCAGGTAAAGTCATTCTATATCTGCCTTAGGGTGGTGTATTCTATGTATTGTCAACAATTTTCGTATTTTTCTGTCAAGATTACATATTTCGGTAATTGACCAGTTAATGATATTGAAACTGTATGTCATGACTGGTATGGCTAAAGTATTGATCGCTTCGATCCTGTTTCTTGCATTCAGCTCTGTCGTGAGTATTGCCCTTACCCTGCGATAACATTCTCTTCTGATCCTTTCCCTCATCACTGAATGTTTTATCCCATCACCTCCAAATACCCCTAGGTATTTGTAGCTGTCTGCTGGTCCTAACTCCTTTATGACATTCTGGTGGTCAAGATTAACGTTGGATGTTTCTGTCATTTTTCCTTTGATAAAGGTAGTTTTTGCACATTTATCGAGACCAAATTGCATCTTAATGTCATCACTGAATTGTTTAACAATTGCTAGTAAGCATTGTAGCTATTGGTCATTTTTTGCAAAGTGCTTTAAATCATTCATGTAAAAGAGATGATTTATGTTTTTACCAAAGATTTTATAGCCATATTGTACATCATTAAGCAATTTCGAGAGAAGTATTAAGGTTAGACAAAAGAGGAATGATGATAGCGAGTCACCCTGGAAAATTCCACATGAAATTCTTACAGCTCCAGCATTGAGAGATTCAGTGTCACTGTTCAAAGTCAGTGTGATTCTCCATGATCTCATACCTACAGACAGAGAGTTTCGCAGAGTAGGTGCTATTTTATACATTTCCAGACATTTCTTAATCGAGCTATGTGGTAGACTATCAAAAGTGTGTTATTAGTCTACTCAGGCTATCGACAAGCTTTTGTATCGTTTGTGACAATCTTCCAAGATCATCTTATTGATGAGTGGCTGATCTTTACAACCACAGGACCCACGTTTACATCCTTTTTGCTCGTTAGGGAATATGCCACATTTTATTTAAAAACTATAGGTATATTCAGTCAAGACAACTGTTAATATTTCATACATTGTTGTAAAGCAGGTTATGAGTATTAGATTTATTTGTGGGGAAATTCATGGCATGATAGATGGCCTTAAGAACTTCTTCATTATCTCCCCTAGACCATTTTTCATTTTTTTTCTTTTGTTTATTTGATGACGAGCGTAGATAGCCATCTGTTGGAATATTCCGGTTGCGAGGTACTTCCAGCTCCTGTGTTTCGGGAAGACTTGAACCAGTAGCTGATTTTTTGTATCCAGTCTGGTTCTTCACTAGGGTACGCGACTCTTGCTTATACAGGTGACGGCCGATCCGGTTTGTATTTTGCTTTGTTATCACTGAGGCATGACGAGCTGGGACGGTGACATGAGGAGACGGATCTGTTTAGGGTTCATTTTTTGAGACAACACCGCCTCCGAGTTCTGTGAATGAAAACATTGCTCGTAACGTAGCTTCTTAAGGCTAACAGATCTGTATTCATCTGTATTTTTTTGCTGATAGATTTATCTCCGTGCATAGTTTTTTGTGATATGTTTCAATTTATGAATTGTACACTTTGTCTGTGTTCATGCGAAAAATGTAAAAAAATTATTGTTTTTTGCTTCGTTTGTGACACGCGCTTTCATATGCGTGTATGTGTGTCCTGTAAATTTCATGTAGTTGTGTGAACATTGGGATGTATGTGCAGTCCTATGAGTATTAAAATGTATATAGACGCAGGAGTGGCTGTGTGATAAGAAGCTTGCTTCCCAACCACATGGTCCCAGATTCAGTTCCACTTCATGGCACCTTAGACAAGTGTCTTCTTTTATAATCTCAAGCCGACCAAAGCCTTGTGAGTGGATTTAGTAAACGACCTTCATATATAT
>NC_068984.1:89414717-89415706 GCF_001194135.2 Octopus bimaculoides | reverse complement strand
TTTGTTATGTATTTGTCTGAGTATTTTTTAATTATACCTAAGGCACCTACTATGATAGGAATTGTTTCTGTTTTTAGACTCCACATTCGAGTTATCTCTATTTCCAGGTCTTTGTATTTTGAAAGTTTTTCCATTTCTTTTCGAGAAACGTTGTCATCTGCTGGTATTGATACATCTATTATTATTATTATTATTATTATTATTATTATTATTATTATTATTATTGAGTGAGAAAGCAGTGTATGCCATCAAAGTGACACTGTGGTAAAATATACGAAGCCCAGTAATAACCATCATGACTACCCGTCAGATAAGGGCACACCAGGCACATGCATCACAACCGTATGTGCGTGACGTGGTGATCACATCTCAAGATAAACACCGCATGACCTTGCAGCTCAATTAGAATTTTCTTCAGGTCGAGTAGCCCATCTCGCTCAAAAGGTCTCTGAAAAGGGAGTGTTTAAGGATGTTGACTGAAACAACCATATTTCCAGTGGTGAATTATCCAAACCCCAAAGAATTCCTCTCAACACATGACTATGATGCTCCCTCACTACTTCAGCTCGTGATCACAGATGCACATATCGTCAGCCACTAAGGGACATGCTCAACTGTTTATGGTCAAGCAACTGACAAGCAAGTCTGTAATACTGAGCAGAATATTTGCTGTAATCCATCTTTTATACCAAGACAAATCAATGTACATGATAACATTTCCACTCAATTAAGACCAGAAGCCATGGAGCCACTTTTAATATTATTATTATTATTATCAACTCGTTGGGCTCAGTTAACCGAATGTAGGGATGCAGGAAGTCACAAAGATGGCGACCCGAAATCGTTCTACCATTAGTCCAGGCGGGTCACATAACGTTGTTAGAAGTGAGGTCGACATTTCAGAATTTCTTGAACCACGTAGCTACACAGGAAGCTTGTGGTGCCTTGCTGTCCAACCGGTCTTTGGAGGGATTTGCGGGCGAGAGTGC
>NC_068984.1:89412399-89414124 GCF_001194135.2 Octopus bimaculoides | reverse complement strand
TGTGTGTGTGTGTGTGTGTGTGTGTGTGTGTGTGTGTGTATACGTCAGTGCCCGCTGTATACGTGTGCGTTCGCGTACGCGATTAGGATGCAAGTATGGGTGTGTGTTTGTATGGGTGAATGGTGAACGTTAGTATGTACATTCCTATACGTGTATGTATGAATGTGTGTGTGTTTGTCTGGAAGAATATGTATGCGTACGTGTGTGTGTTTTCATCGGGTGTGTCCGTATCTGTGTACATATATATGCTCTTAACATTTGTGCGTGCGAGCATGAAACATGATTGTTAATGTTGTTACAACAATGTTGCTGCAGGAGGGAGTGGGTATTTGGCGTTAGATTGAGGTTCGGCCGTATTAGGGGGGGGGGGAAATTTTGGTTGTATTAGGGTGAAAAGAAGGTAAGGAAAAGCATGCGGACATATATGTATGTATGTATGTATGTACGTGTGCTCGCCCACGTGTAAGGAGACGGACATGGAGTGTTTCAGGGGATGCATAAATTTGGAAGGTCAGTCTGTGGTCTGTGCAGGCATCGGTGGTTAAGAACCCTGTCCTTTCAGCCAATGTTGAGATGCTGTCAATGTTAAGGTAATATTTCTGGGTTGTCAGCAGCCTATGGTTTGGAGTTCACCGAGATGGCAGCAATAAGAATGTTTGTATATTCTGTTGATAGATACTGTAAATTGGTGGCGGATATGCAGTCTTTCGTGGACACAGAGCAGATAATTTCAGGCGCTGGGTGGATAAGATGGGGCCCTGCCGATAAGGGTCCATTCGATGTTGGAGATTTCATTCCGAAGGTCATGAAGTCTCCAGAGGAAATGAGACGAAAAGGTGGAATTCTCTCTATCCCTACATCTAAGCGAATGCATATGCTGTGTGTTCCTTTCCTTGAAGTTATAGGTCATCATTCCTGTGTGGTACCTTGTGATATCATTGGATTGTGTTAGGGTAACTTACACAATCCAATGATAATTGGGATGAGATCACCACGTCGCGCACATACGGTTGTGATGCATATGCCTCCTAGTGTACCCTTATCTGACGGGTAGTCATGATGGATATTACTGGGCTTCGTATATTTTACCACAGAGTCACTTTGATGGCATACACTGCTCTCTCACTCAATAATAATAATGGGATTGGAGATTGTGCGGAAGCATGTTTGCATCTGTTGTAACCTGCAATGTTAGAAACAATGTTGCCTAAGCAGGAGTAGCTCACCTTGATGTTTTCACCTTTGGTTTAAAAGCTGATAGTACTTATGGCCCCTTACGAAATGCTTCTTAATCAACGGCAGGAAGCTCCTCGCTACGTTGGTGAAAAATTCTAGATTAAATGGAAGGTTGAACCCGATTATCTTTCTCTTTCTGCTCCTCTTCGGGTTCGAGGTGAAGGTTTGGGGTCCTTCATATATGCTAACTTCTCAGAAAAACGACTCCTTGCCAATGCGTCATTGCAATGGGGTTAGGCACGGCCTTGTGGAAGATCTTCCAATCGGCTTAAAATATAGATATTTTTCTACAAATGCCTAAACTAAAATTTCTAATTACAGCGAGTAGGTGATTCGAGCTTCTGTTGATGTACACCGTTTTCTTATTGAGCTTCTTGTAAGGGTAGTACTTGCGCGTTTTCAGATCTAGGGTCACGTCTAGGAAGTCGGTCGTAGTCAAGTTGGTAGTAACTGCCATGGACAGGCTGAATACTATGAATATTTTTATCA
>NC_068984.1:89411360-89412239 GCF_001194135.2 Octopus bimaculoides | reverse complement strand
TGAGAGTGCCAGGCCGTCGTCCATGTAAGGGGCGTGCACGTTTCTTGAGGCTATCAAAAATAAATAACTCGACAATGTTGACGATCTCAGCCCTATCGGTGCTCCCGAAAAAACGTTAAACAGTGGATCGCCTTTTTTCTTCTCCAAGAAGAAATTGTCATGAACCAGGATTGATTTTCTGTCGTTCATGAAGATTCTGACATCGAAGTTGCATGTACTAATGGATTGCCTAGCGAAATCCAGGGTCTCTGGAGAAGAGGTTTCGATGTAGAAGGGGAGGAGTCCACAATGTCAAACTGTGTGAATTTGCCGGTTGATTTATTCTTCATACCGCAGAACCAGCCGGTCACAGCTGTGCTGTAATCCTATTGAATCAATCCTAGCCCTTTTAATATCTAAGTTGATGGTATCAAGAATGCGCTTACATAAAATGTGTATCTCGCTTTTAGAGGGTTGATCAACCTGCATTTGCAGTTAGAGAGGAAATTGGGCTGATGCTCCTTAAATCTAACATGATGGGGGTCGTGTTGCGAGACGGTCCACGGGATCTTATACATTAAGGACGGCTAACTCCTTTGATTCTGCATTTATTTCATTGTATGTGGAGGTGCTAGTTTCCTTGTATGTCTTGGAGATCGTGTTTGTGAAGAATCTTATGTGAATGGAAATGTTTGTTTCAAAAATATTTTTGTATTGTCTGCAAAAATACATTTGAAGATTGCTTAATTTTTGCCATGTAGTCATTTAAAGATTTGAGGAAGAGGTTGGAACGATGCCGAAAACATTATCTATCTACCTAGATAGATAGATAGATAGATAGATAGATAGATAGATAGATAGATAGATTGATTGATTGATTGATTGATTGATTGATATATA
>NC_068984.1:89395059-89411285 GCF_001194135.2 Octopus bimaculoides | reverse complement strand
ATATATATATATATGCACACACACACAGACACATATATATATATATATATATATACACACATATATATTATATACGTGTACACATATGAGTATCTCACACTGTCTATACGTGTATACGTGGTCATTTAAGTCTGCGTAAGTGCTTCCTGTTTCTGCATAATTTTAAATATTTACGTTTAGTCCTATATATTGCACTTGCATTTATTTTATTTATCTCATAAGGAAATTATCCATACTATCAATCCCTCTAAAATTAGTGTAAAATATCTAAAAAGATTTGCTCACTAATATGGAATGCGTTTAATAAGAATAATTACCCTATTCACCAATATATATAAAATATATATATATATATATATATATATATCAGATTGTCTTCTTTATGTAATCAGGAATTTAGTGTCTGATAAAAATAATTGCAGCAGTATTTAAAGGAGTGTCGCGTGTATGTATGTATGTATGTATGTATGTATGTATGTATGTACACTCAAGCCGGATCGTGTAATTAATATGTGGTGAATTTTTTTTTTTTCGCGCCTGTTGAACATTATTTTATCTTCCTTCACAGTATTTTTAGATTTATGCATGTCAAACGCAAAGGTGTGGGACCTGTATCACGATCATCAATGTCATATGTTTATTGGGACATTTTTCTGTTATCTGATTCTCTTGATTCTCCTATTAGATAGCTTAGTCCCATCCACTCAAATCACATATTTCGGTTGTGACATCCAGTAAGACTAAAACACTACAAAATAATTCGATTCAATTGTCACAGCTTCAACAGATTGATCCTTTCTCATATATTTATGAAATTCAGTAGGGTTTGAGGCTGGTTTATTTCCAGTTTCACTTTAAAGTCACAGAAAAACATGTGCATAAATCTTGGAAAGTATTTGCTGTTTATTGAGTATAAGATAAAAAATGGAGACTATTGAGACTCTGATTTTGTAGGTAGGATCCTATACAAATCATTTTCATGGTTAACCAAAATCAATTCTAGTGTCGAATTGATGAAGTAATACGATCACATGGGTATATTTCAAAGAATATAATACCGCCAAATACTAAGTACAATATTCTTAAATATATTTTATTTTGTTGTCATACACAAAATCACAGTAGTTGATACTTATCCTTTTCATGGATTGCTTCTTCATTTCACATCATCCTAATGTTTGAACACGGATTGCTTAGTTTTCTCAGTTGATTAGTGTTTGAGTCATATTTTAATAATATGGATAAAAGTATGAATTTGTATTATATTGTGTCACACATTCTAATAGTCATATTTTATTTCAATGCTGCCAGTAATTCTTTTTTATATGTTTATATGTTTTTTTTTTGGGGGGGGGGGGTCCTGGTGGTGACTGTGTTAAAAAACTAAGGATATTTTTACGGAGTTTAACAGACATTTTGCCTTCTTTGTGTAGACATATAGACATAAATCTTTGATTGCGAATCACTACCTATTCAATATCTTTTGAGAAAAGCCAGGCATAAACCTCAGTTTGCACTTGACGTTTCTCGAGTCAGGATTTGGATTTTATAAAAATAAAATTTTTTTAAAAATTGTTCGCTGTATCCTTAAATACACAATTTTAAAAATTCGTGAATGCTGAAACTGTTTTTATGGTAAAGATCCTCAGTTGGTAGACTTGATAGAATATCAGTCTTTTAACGTTAATCAAAAAGAAGTGCCATAATAAATTGATCCAGTTGTATGGCCGTGTGGTTTCACTTTAAAGTGTAAAGTGTCAAGAAATACTAAAGCACAATTTGTCTAGGATACAGTTTACTTTGCTATCCTACCTAAAACCACATAACATATTTCACATTCTGGCAGAACACTTGACTTTATAGAATCCTCATTTGGTGTCATATCTTAACATAAGTTGCTAGGTTTCTATTATTGAGTGGTATTTTAGCTATATTTCAATTATATCTTGATGTAGGAAACTGGTTGTCATGTGTGCAACTTTCATCGTGCTACATTGTGATGCATATTCTACTAAAACCACACATTTCTAATGATTACTCGTAAATTTCTCCGACAAGTATTTCTGCCCAGTTTGTTTACCACTCTCTAACTGAAATATTTAGATATGGCCTTAGTTTCTAGCCTTTCTGGATGTCACAACGAGAATGTGAACTAGCATAAAAATAAAGAATTCTATTATAACCTTATCTGAATTATAGCATATAAAAATCTTCCAAATATTGGACACATGGTTCAGCTATGCGTTTCTCTCTATTTCTATTTTCTCCCTTTCATGAGAAAGCTGTTCTGTTGATCGGATCAACTGGAGCACTCGTAGTTACTGACGAAAGACCTGTTATATTTTACTATGATGCATACACATGGCTAAAGTTGCTTTGTGGGAGGGGGTTTTCAGGTTTCTGTGTCGTGAGAAATTTTTACGGTTATGTTGATAATTTTTTCTCGGTAATACTTGCAAATATACTGAAATATATACATATATGTATATACATACATACATATTAGGCTGGTGCACAATTATTGCGGCTTTTTTCAATAAATTTTATTCAACAAAACAATAGCAACATTTAACAAAAACATCTTTAAATGATTATTCCGACCGACTGCCAAGCAAATGGGAAGCAATAATTAAAGTAGATGGTGAATATGCTCCGGAATAATCATTTTGTTAAATGTTGTTATTGTTTTTGTTAAATAAAATTTATTAAAAAAAAAGCCGCAATAATTATGCACCAACCTCATACATACATACGAGTCAATCATGTGTGTGCGTGTGTGTGCGTGTGCGTGTGTGTGCGTGCGTGTGCGCGTGTATATGTGTGCGTGTACATATAGCGTGAGAGCGAGACAGACAGACCGTCAGACAGTCAGAGAGACACATAATCAAGACAGACAGGCAGGCAGGCAGACAGACATAGATAGATAGATAGATAGATAGATAGATAGATAGATAGATAGATAGATAGATAGATAGATAGATAGATAGATAAGTAACACTAAAGAGAATGAGGTTCCAAAGCTGTTGATATGGTATGCACGTGACTGAGACTCTGTGATGTCGAGTGTAACAAAGTGATCATGTCCACACCATAGGATGCTCTCAGGTTTACATTCGTGGAGTCCGTGTAAATCTGGCATGAGATGCTTATATTGGATGTGGAGCAAAGTGTGGTGTCATCTGCATGGCAGTGTCTGTGTCACACCGAAAAGGTCATTCATATACAAAACAAAGAGTGTAGAAGACATAACCAAATCCTGGGGTCCTCTTTCTCCCTCCAGCATTGATATAATGATCGTAGAAGGGAGCTTTACTAAAATAGGCTGCTATTAATATTTTGCTATTAATGTATGGCTATTGACTTATCTATGCAAAAGTTTAAATGTAGATTGTTTCACTCCACTCCAAAATATCTCACAACTGTCACTAACTATTATACTGATTAGTCATACAAATATGATCAGCTGGTTGGAACTTCACTGCTGTCATGTATTCTGACGCCTCAGTAAAAGGACTTTGACTAACTCCTCAGTTCAGATTGTTCTGCAATAGAAGTACTAAGTGTTCTTTGCTTCCAGTCTCACTTTGGACATAGACAAGTTATCTCTATGATTCTTGGATTCAGTGATTTTTAAGTTATACTTACCGCTATGAATGCATAGATAAGTCAATAGCCATACATGTTTAAACAACAGTCAATTCTCCTTCATATGACATTCAACCGTATATATATTCACAAAAAGACAAGAGTATTCTGACTAGATTCTTTGATTACACTGGTCAACAAAATAAACTTTTATTTTCTGGCGTAAAATCTTAGAGCTGTTTTAGACTAATTTTGGGGTGCTGATTCCAAAACTGACCTCAGATTTTCTCTATCACATCACATTTTTGTACTATCTTCTCTTTTAACTAACTAATGAATGAACCAACAAGGGGACCATCTATTAGGGTGAAGTGAAAATTAAAAATTGTGGAAATTGAAAATGCCTGAGGGCTAAAATTTTGCTATATTTGATAACTAGAAAAATGCTAAATTTTCGCTGAGATCAGTCAAAGCATTTATTCCCTCAATCCCCTAAACTCCGAAAATGGGGGATTTTTTGTAATTTTTTTACAATAGCGGAGTTTAGGTGGTTTGAGAGAGTAACTGTCCTTGACTGATCTAAGCGAAAATTTAACATTTTTCTAGTAATAATATATAGCAAAATTTTAAGCCTAAGACATTTTCATTTTCTGCAATTTTTTTTATTTTCACTCCACCCTAGATTACACAATCTATGTACCCGCACATACATACATGACTAGAAAAATACTGAATTTTCGCTTAGATTAGTCAAGAGCATTTACTCCTTCAAATCACACACACACACAAACTCCGCTATTGTAAAAGATTTACAAAAATCCTCCATTTTTGGAGTTTAGGTGACTTGAGGGAGTAAAGGATTGATCTCAACGAAAATTTAGCATTTTTCTAGTAATCAAATATAACAACTTTTTAACCCTCAGGCATTTTCAATTTCCACAATTTTTTTTTTTTCACTCCACCCTACCCTCTATGCGGTCAATCAATCTGCTAGAAATGACAGCTAATTCTTCCTCACCTCTTCCGCTTTTTAAAAATGGAAAGGCACCTAAATACTTCTAAATAAGAATGTAAATATGGTTGGCAGCTTAAAACCATTTTTTCGTACTTTGTGGTTTCGGTCTTACCATTCCACAGCCTTAGAAAATGTTTTCTGTCATAGAATTGTGTTGGCCAAAGCCTTGTAAATGAAATTTCGTCGAGACTGTGCCAGCTCTACAGAAAGACCGTTCTTATTCTGGGTTAGTAGAGTTAAATGGTCATCCAGTTTAGCCCCAATACCTAGTTCTCGGGCATCTTTAGTTGTGTTCCTTCTGTTGCAAATATTCAAGTCTGAGCTCCGATCGAAGGGTACCTTCCTCCTTTACTTCCTTCTCCACCCCCCACTGTCTCGGCAATCCTGCCCTTACACTTCTGACTAACTCGTGTAAAGGCACCTGAAGAAATGAATGTACTCGTGTGTGTGTGTGTGTGTGTGTGTGTGTGTGTGTGTCCGTGCGTGCGTGTGTGTGCGTGCGTGCGTGCGCGTGTGTGTGTGAGTAATAGAGAGAGAGGGGGGTATATATGTGTGTTCGTATGTTAGAGATGATATACGTGTATGTGGAATGTGTATAGTTGTGTGTATATGTGGTTATATCGATAGACAAACAGACAGACAGGCAGACAGATAGACAGACAGACAGGTAGACTGATAGATAGATAGATAGATAGATAGATAGATAGATAGATAGATAGATAGATAGATAACATTTAACAAATATTAAGTAAATCCGTTTCAGGTCATCCTTTATCTAGCTAGCTAGCAATCCAGCTAACTCACTCACTAGCTGACTGACTGAATAACTAATCAACCAGCCAGCCACCAATTTCAGTCTCTCTAGTTTGGAAAACTAAAATGTCTTTGCTTCTAGCAAGTGTATTTTAATATAAAGTCTTAATTGGTGGTGCCCTAGCATGGCCTCATCCCCGGCTGAAAGTTGTATACATAAAAGTAAAACAATAATAAATCGAAATTCCTAAATTATTCTCTGCAAAGCAAATGCAACAATTGAAAATCTGTATTCAAAGTCAAATGTATTTTTCTTTATTTTAGCTTTTTCTCTTTTATCCTTTACTTGCCCCCAGTTCTTATTTTTAAGTACTTATTCTATCTGCCACTTCTGCCGAAACACTAAGCTACAGGGACGTAAACAAAACAACACCGCACCGGTTGTCAAGTGGTGGTGGAGAACACGAAGACCACACACACACACACACACACACACACACTCACATGCACACACATGCACACACGCGTGACGGGCTTCCACGGTTTCTGTCTACTAAAGTCACTCGTAAGGCACTCTTCGACTCAGGGCAATAGTAGGAGACACTTGCCCAACGTGTCGCGCAGTGGTACTGAACCCGAAACTATGTTGTTACAGAGCGAGCTTCTTAATCACACAGCCATGCTGTTAACTTCAATAATGTCTGTAAAGGAGATAAACGAAAGAAAAGAACGTAAGTCCTTCATCCTGTGCCGGTCTTCATTTCCCATGTCAGTCGTATCCACTGTCTTCTCCGTAAGGGAAACGATGCCGAACGCATTTGTGCCAGAGTCCCAGTCTATTTTATAACTGTAACGGAATATCTGACAGCCGAAGTATTGGAATTGGCAAGAAACGCTGCCAAATACAAGAAATCTACGAGAGTCGGCTGAAATGTTAATAGGCTGACCAAGATACTCTCATGGAATGTCACCAAATGTGGTTTATTTTTCAACACATTCCCCCTTGCGCCCCTCAAACTTCTTCCAACCGTGTTGCAGAATTTGGATCCCATTAGTGAAGAAGCTTTCATCCTATCGCTCAAAAAAGTCATCAACAGCAAATATGACGTCGTCGTCGTCTGCAATATTGGTTCCCAGCCAACTGTTTTTTGTCATACTGAGAACAGATGAGTCAGATGGGGCCAAATCAGGAAAATAGGGACGGTGATCAACCAGTTCATGCACAGCAGCCATTAAAAGCAAAGACTTGTGTACTGGAGCATTGTCATGATGAAACAAGACCCCTTTCATCACTTTTCCGGGGCGTTTCGTATTGATAGCCTTTTATAACTGCCTCAGCAAGTTAGCATAGTACTCTCCATTGATGGTATGGACCTTTTCAAGATAGTCAATAAACACAATATCTCTTGCATCCCAAAAAACTGCGGCCATCACCTTCCCTGACCTTAGCCTTCTTTGGAACAGATGAGAAGAGGTGTTTCTACTGCATGGATTGTCTCTGTATCTCTGGCTCAAAATGATAAAGCCAACACTCATCCTCGTTTAGAAAACGTTCGAGGAAACCAGCTGGATATGCCTGAAACTATGTCAGAACTTTTCGTGATGTGATTAACATTTTCTTTTGATCAGGTATCATATCTCTCATGGGATATGCTAATAGCATTGACTATTTGATTTATAGTCAATTGCCTGACATCCATCACCATATGGTGAACACGATCGATGTATTCCTTGGCGGTGGCAGTTGCAGGTCATTCAGACCTTGGGTTATTTTCAAGACTCTCCCTTCCCTCCTAAATTCAGCTGCATACTTTTTCACTGCTGATAAAGTTGAAGCGTCATCCCCTAATGTAGCAACCATGTCAACATGAATGTCCTTATGGGCTAAAAACCCTTTTACTGCAGGTACTTGATAATACCACAACGCCAAATTTTGTTAATTTTCAAGAGAAGTCACTACTGGGTACTTTTGAAGTCTTCACTGGACAGTGAGATGTCAGTTTACCTGGAAAGAAACAATGCAGTTATTTAAGGGAAGTGAAATTATTGCATGCAAGATTTCACAGCTCCAGCGCCACTCCCTCATAATCAGCCTATGAACTTTTCAACCCACTCCGCCACTTGCAGTTGGTCATCCGTAACGACAAAGAATTGAACAAACTTTTGTCTATAGTAACCATCGCTTAATGTTCTTCCTAACATCCAAGCAGTTCTTCTTCACAAGAACCCCCAGAAGGCAGCTAAATAAATTAATTGACTTGTTTTTCCACCAACAATTTTAGCCACTTGTTGTTATCATTTTTTTCGTACATTTATATATAGTAATAAATATTTTTAGCATCATTATTGACGGTATATTTACAGTAGTTGCATATATAAAATATACCAGTAATACAATATACAGGAATATATGAGGCTAATGAAAACTAAATAAATTTTATAAATTCACTTCTTAACATAGCCAAATCAATCAAGCATTTCATTGAAACAAAGCAGTTTAAGTGAACATTCCGTTAAATATCTATTTCTCGCGCCAAGTATTCTAAGCATCGTTGTTAATTATGAACAGTATTGTAGAGTTTGGCTTCGGTAAATTTGGATTTTCTATTAGCTTAATTTTTTAGAGTGTCTGCTGGTTTGATTTTGCAACTTTTGCAACATTTTTGGAATACTTTGTTGTGAGATTGACTTTTCAAGCAAAACAGATGACGTACTTCCATATCCCAACGGATTATCACTTTCTAAACGTTGTAATAATTCTTTAACAGCAGCAATTTCATCATGTTCCAGCTTAAATGTATCCAGTTTCTTCAAAATGTTTTTTCCAACTCGTTGACACTTAAACTGAAAGGAATATTTTCAAGGCCATATCAGTTCTCATAACTCTGCACAACTGCTGGGAGACAATCACCAACTGATATTAGTTTTTCAAGTAAAATAATTAAGAATCCATCTACAAAACAAAAATATGAGCGAGATTGTTATTAAAGAATAAGAATAATCAAAATGCTACAGTCATTTTTGCTAATTCTGTATACGTGTGTCCATAGGCAACACTTTCTAGATTTTATAGGAAGATGTATTTCAAGAGTATACTAAACTAAAACGCACAGATTATAGAAGTTTAACTGTGTGTAAGAAGTAACAATATCAAATATGAATTTTTCATTTTAGAAGTTTTCGCTGGCGTTGTTTTACTAAGCAAAGAAAGTCTTTTGTTCACATTTGACAATTATTTACAGAACAAGAATTTTTGTGAGTGCATGTGCATGCATATGCGTGTGCGCGCCTATGTAAGTGGGGTGGGGTGAAAAGCGACGCCATGCGTCCGCAGATATGGCAGCACACAAATTACAAAGTTAATAAAATTGAAATTACTGAAGTGCAGTAAATGTGCATAAACCAGGTAATGCATTTTAATTATAAAGACATCTACCAATTTCTATTACTTTATTTTAAACTTCACCGCATTTTTGAAAAATTGTTTTTGATTTGCTTTGAAGATATGGCCTTTCTACACAACAGCAACATAAACCAAACATAAACCAAACAAGGTGAAACACTTTCTGTTCGGTTATTAATTTCCAATTTTTTTATTGCGTAATACATAAAAATCAACGTGTTACGATAAGAATTTTTTTTTAATAGTATTACATAATTTTATAAGGTAAAGGGAAGGAATTCAGCATTTGTATCACAAACTGCAAATCAAGAGTCGTTTCCCTTATAATTTCTTGTTTCTTTCTTCCAATTTACTTTCTTACAGCTTTTACTAACCATGTGAAAATAAAACTATTTGAAGTACTAAATTATGTATTTTAGAATCATGCTACACTAGAGTAGCATGATTTTAAACAGCTAATGCTAATAAATATGCAATGAAGGATATTTTTTCTTCAAGAGGCGAACACGATTGAGCTGAGAGACCCACTGACATAAGATATCATTCGTGGGTTCCTTAAGGCGGCGAGCTGGCAGAAACGTTAGCATTTTTATTCAGAAAAAATTGAAAAATATGCATGTAATCTCGCACTGGTTAAAAATCATGGGAAAAAATCACAATGTGAAACTATATATGTTTACATACACAAAAGTTCTTTTATTATAATACTGATAGTAAAACTGCGATTTTCATAAAGATTTCCCTGTTTTCCCATCGTTGTTTATGAGTAACTTAAAATTGTTCCTGTTTTTTGTTCTTCTTAAAGCAACATAATGCTTCCCATGACTAAACATGGGAGAAGGTAAGTAAACACCAACTTGATCATTAAAATTATTCTCACGATCAACTTTTCATTTAGTTTCTGAGTGTTTTTGACTGAAATTAGATCTTCGTTTTCTCTGTCTTTCTCTTACTAATTTCTTTTCAAGTGTTGATTCCCTGTTGTATTACATGACAATGTTAAGTCTGCAATAAGACGGTGAGCTGGCAAAATCGTTAGCACGCGCCGGGCAAAATGTTGAGCGGCATTTCGTCCGTGTTCACGTTCTGAGTTCAAATTCTGCCGAGGTCTACTTTGCCTTTCATCCTTTCGGGGTCGATAAAATAAGTACCAGTTGAATATTGTAAACGACTTCCCCTTCCCCAAAAATTTCTGGTCCTGTACCAAAATTTGAAACCAATATTATGTCACCAATAGAATAAATATATACAGTATACACACACAGTTTGTGTACAATCAGATACGGTTGGGACGTTTTTATTGAAAATATTATTGTTCATGTGTGTGTGTGTGCGTGTGTGTGTGAATAAAATTTATAAAATTGAATAAAGTATTTATTTATTTTCCTACAGCGACCGGCAACATGTTTTTTCTACAGCGACCGACAACATGTTTTGATATCAGAGTTGAATGTCCTCTGATCTTTTTGAAAGTCGTCAGCTAGTTTCATTGAATCACGTGATATATGCTTTAAACAGTGTTCTGATTTATTTAATTATGAACATAGAAAGAAATTATACATTAATCGCAATTTTTGTAAGCAGTTTTATCCGTAAAAATTTTATTTGCAGAGAGCAGAAATTGGAAGATATATGAAATGGACGTGCGTGTGTGGTGGTGTGGGGTGTACGTGAGAGAGAAAGCAACTGGTGTTAATGGCAGAATAACATTTGAAATGCAAATCTGTGAATGAAAAATAAGTTCAAACCTCTACATAGTAGGTAAACCCGGTAGAAATAGCAACCAAATCTCCCTCAAAACACCCTACTGTATTAATGCGAGAATTCTGCGTATTATGTTAAGAAGTTGACGTTAAGAATTGCTTTAAGAGAAAATGAAGCTGTATGAATGAACGGGGAAATTAAGAATTAATAGCAGACGTATCCAATTTAAGAAAAGTGAAGTATGGAATAAGTAATTGTTATACGCTTATAGAAAAACAATTTATATTATAGAAATTGATATATACCTGTTGAAGATTAAAATGAGCTATTGTTTTCGACGCGTGTATAATCATAGAGAAACTGAAAAACATGAAATGTCCGTTTGTGTGTGTATGTGTGTGTATTTTTGGCGGGATTTTTGCATTTAACAGGAGTTGGTTTGTTTTATCTGTCGATCAATGGCCGGACAAGTGAAAAGGGAAGGTGATCTTTTGAAGTGGGCGTCGAATGACAGTTTTATGACTGAACTTCTTTTGAAGTTGTATTGAGAGGGGAGAATTGATGTGCGTGCGTATGTCTGTGTCTGTGTGAGTGTGTATGTTTGATGGGGTGTGTGCGACAGAGAGAGTAATGTTGATGGTGTATGTGTATATGAGAGAGAGAGAGAGAGAGAGAGAGAGAGAGAAAGAAAGAAAGAAATAGTGAGAGAGATAAATGAAATTTATCATTCAGTTTATTTATTTATTATGCATATATGTATGAATGGCTTCAGTGACACACACTCACATACACGCACGCACGCAGATTTTCTCTGTAAGTATGGGGGCTAGAAAAAATAGAAAGCGCGTTCCAATCTATGCACCCGTCTCCACATGTGTGCTATTTTTCACGCGAATCCACCCAGCCGTTTGGCCGTGAACCTCAAGACAAGAAAGAATACAACGCTCGGCCAACACAAGTCATGAAGCTCAGGTTCTATCGGGTGACACATTGTGGGCAAGCGACTTTAGCTATTATTTCGGATAGACTCAAGCCTTATAAGCAAAATTACAAATATATGAAATGAAAAGAGCACACTCGAAAATATCGAGAGAACGTTTGAACCATACTCCATGCATCTACCTTTTTCATCTGAAATACAATCCAAAAAGATGTAACATCACTATCACAATACATCTAGAAACAAGGTGTATTCTAGTCAGGTGAGTCCATGAACCTGATTAGTTTAATGTAGAATGGAATAAGCTGCAACACTCTAGTCATGTACACGCAGCTCATAGTCTGAAGCAAGGTTCACTCTAATTCATCTTCAACATTTTGCTTGTCCAAGACATTTTCGTCTATGCTTATTTTCAAACATTTAGTTAGCCCTTGTGCCATGCGTTCTGAGTAATATATTTTCTACTACAGTCACACGGTCTAAATTAGGAGGGAGGTGAATACTCGATAGATGTTATTGCTCATCTGGTACTTATTTCATCGACTTTAAAAGGATGAAACGCAAAGTCGACTTCGGTGAAATTTCAACTCAGAACGTAAAATTGGTTAGCGGAGGGTCGCACCTTATATAACTGATCGTATTCATTAGTTAACATAACATTTCATTTAATGCGACGTGTAGAATCATCATAATAATGAATAAATAAAACTAAAGCAATGGTGGTACACAGAAAAGGTTTCATTGGATTTATTTATGTGCAAATTACACATCAGCCTGCACAAGTAATTTAATGAGACAAATGTAACTTGTCGCACTTATTTACAATTCTTTTGCAATCAGAAGTGAAGTTGCTTGTTGAGATCCTCATCACTGCCTGCAAGTTTATGTTAGTCACAGAGGATATATTTTTACTCATTGATTTTCATGCAAGAAAAACTTTACTCACAAATATACGTGAAAACATTTTCCCTGCAAATTTCTTCACACATGGAAATTTGTCAGCAAAAGAGATTTGTAAAATTCTATTAATGTGACAGAATTAAACATTTCTTTCAGCGTGTGATCTTACTGCATATCAATTAGTTCAAGCTGTACCTCCTCGGGTGCTGTATCAATATCAGCAGTTAAAGGATAAGATAACAAATTTAAATCTGGCTCAATTTTCTTAAAATCCTGAAATCTTCTTGTGACTTCATCCTCCAAACTCAGCCAATGATCCCTAATCTTAGAAGAAACACTTGCAGGCACTTTCTGTTTTCTTAATAAAGGAAAGTGACAAAACTTGCCCTCGCCTGCTTACCTTGCAAATAGACCTAGTTTTGTTTTGAATGATCTCACGTGCCTGAACATTTCATGTACAAACAACCCCTTTCCCTGCAATGTCACGTTCAATTCATTTAATTTCTCAAACGTATCAGCCGCAAAAATCATCACATATCTTCACTCCTCACACCCTGTTTTGGTCACAAAATCGCATGAAATCCCCTTCAGGTTCAGAAAAGGCGGATTTCATTCTGTAATTCCCAAACCTATTTTAGTATTTTGCCCAGGCTCAACCACCGAACACTATTGTGGTAAATCACATCTCCATACTGAGCCTCCATATCCTCAAGGTGAGATTTAAATTGTAGATGGTAGAACGCCCTTATTCTGATTGTGTTCACCATGCTCATTACAGGATTCACCACATGCTTTAGGTCCAGTGCAGGTTTACAGAAGCTTTTCTGTCGCAAAATATAATGAAAAGGCAAGATATCACCGTCTGGGTGTTCAGCTTTTAACTTGTTCTCTAAAAGTTTAATCATACCCACATTTTTTCCAGTAAATACTCTGGCCCCATCTGTTGTAATGCTTGCCATTCTATTCCATGACACGGCACTTTTCTCCACACAGTCCACAGCACATTCAAACAAGTCCTGACCAGTGGTTGTATTTTTCATCGATTCCAAAACAAGTAGTTTTTCTGTAATGACGAAATTTTCATCAATTCCACGGACAAAGATACGTAGCTGTACAGTGTCTTGGTTATCAGTGCTCTTGTCCAGTGCCAAAGAAAACCACGCAAATTTTTTACTTACAGTGTTCAGCTGTTCTGTTAGTTCGTCACTAATTAAGTGTATGCGCCGCACCATAGTGCTTTTGGATAATGATATGGTTTCGAATTTGTTTCTTGTGTCACGGCACAGTACGCTTGCGCAATCTACTAAGCACTGCTTAACAAACTCACCATCAGAAAATGGCTTGTTGTTTTTAACGAGATTGTATGCTACCATGAAGCTTGCCAGCTTGTCTCTGTAGCACTATCCCGGAGTATCGATTGCTTCGTAAATATGGTCCGTTGCTTCTTCAGCTTCGTAACACACTTTGCAGCTTTTTTCCTGCGTTCTTCCTCTGACATTTCGCTACCAAACTCGTCATGTTTTGTTTAGTGGTCTCGTTTCAAATTGTATTCCTTGAATATGGCAACTGTCTCGCGACATAGTAATCACACTGCCTTATTCTCTGAATTACTGAACAAATATTTGTGTTCAGTCTTCACTGAACGCACGGCATTCTTTTTCGATTTTGCGCTTTTTAGGAGGGTCCGGGTCGGAACGTTACAGGTCTTACTGTTGCAAAGAGAAAACTGTTACGTATGAAGGGGCTACGCATGCCTTGGCACTAGCAGTTTACCGTGATCAGTTTACGAAAATTTTAGACTTGGAAATTTTTTTTGCTGAACGCTTCCTCGGGCCGCAGAAAACTGTGGCGGGCCGTAAATTGCCCACCCCTCTGTATGAACAAACTATACTGTGGTAGATACCACAAGAGAAACTCTCATATTGGCTTTTGGTGCAAAATGCACTCTTGTTTATATCGCTAGTGGGGAGATAAACCCCCACCATCTTCACGTGATTTAGACCTTCATTGGTCTCTTCAATGATGGATGCTCGACTGTAAGAGATAGCAGCGACTTATCTCCCCGCCTGTGATATATAGAAAAAACAGTGCCAGAACAAGTACTGGAGTTGCGATCAGCCAGTGAACTTGTTAAAAAATATATATATATAAGCGACTCATCTCTCCATCAGCTCTGTCACTAATATATGTCATAATGATCTACAAAGTTAAATACTAAAACCGAAATAACACACAAACAAGAAAATTCATCACTGTATGTCGCTGTGTGCAGTATGATTCTCAGTTGAATGAAGTCCATCACCGTCGTCGTTGTCGTCATCAACAACAACAACAACCCAGATGAAAAACACTAATCAATAATCGATAATACAGGGCTGACAATTTACTCAACAGTCTCTGGTTTAAGTTAAGACTCTGGTGAAAGTTATATTTTAGTTTCATACTCTGGTTGATGTGAAACGAGAAAGATACAGCACAAGTATGAAGACAATATCCTGGGCTTATGCAACAGTATGAGGATACTGCACACCGCGTGGTTTAAATAAAGGTTCGGTTTACGATTCGAGAACGTTAATGAATATACCAGTCACCTGAAGAAAGGTAAAACAGCTGAAACATTGATTGTAACAACCAAAACGAAATCACTAGCCTAAATAAATAGGTTTATAATAATGATAAATCCTGATCTCGGTATATAAGTATACAGTTACACATTGTTCTGAATATTCTGAAATCGTAAAAGCAGTATTTTTAGAGAAAATGTTAAAGAAATGGCAAATATGTTCCGTTTAATAACAGAAAAATATTTCTCTCAAACTGATTTTTTTTTTTTTTTTTACGTTTTTGACGTATTTAATAAATAGAGGAATGTAATTTATCCATCTGTTATTCAAGTATTGAAAATAATATTTATAAAAACAGTGGTAACATATCTTCAATGAGCATAAGTTGCTGCTAAATAAAAAAACAAAAAACAAATAAGGAGTGGGTGTCGTAGTAAATACTGATAATTTTAAACTAAAGTCGGAATTCATAACCTCGATTTGTTACCATATCAGGACTTTTTTTTTTCTTTTTTGTCAGCTATGATGTCATTAATGTGGAAACAGTAGACAAGAACCTCTGGTGTTGTTAATATGGGGGTATGAGTGTAACACTTGTAAGCAAGGGCGGAAACAGAAGAATTTACGTTGGTGCGGTTGGCATGGTAACAGTTGTCAATACAAACATAGGCGTTGATAAGACTAAAATCAAAATAACATGAAATTGCAATCATGACACATTTTTTAATGCCAGATTTAAAGCACATAAAACGCAAATTAGATTATAAAGAACCTGAGTTAGTAAATTATCATTGTTTGAATTTGTTGTTCGCTTTTCCTTTTTTTTTTTTTTTTTTTCGTGGTGGGAGGAACAATATCTAAAATTCTTGAAAACATTAATAAATTCTCAATGAAATTGTTTAAAGTGATATTGAGTACAAAATGAACTTATAGGAAAGTGGGTTATACATCATTACATGTATACCTGACTTTCCTATATAAAATTAAGAATTAACGGAACGCTGAACTCCAGACTATCAACATAACAACATTTATTCAGGTGGTAAATATATACATCTTTAGCTCTTGTTTGTTGAGACGTCTTCTGTGTGTGTGAGCTTGGTTGTTGGGACGTTGGTATGTAGATGTGAGCGAGCTGTCTAGCCACTGAAAACCACCCACAAGATGTAGCACAAACACACACAAAGAAAAATGAAAGAAATGAAATGTAGACTCGTGTGATACATGCATGCAATGTACAAATTGAAGGAATGAAAGAAAAACATGCAATATGGGCAGTAAATGCCACCTAGTAAAAAACAAATGAGACAATGAGAAAACAAATCGTGATGACTACTGTCCAGGAACTGGAATCACGGAATG
>NC_068984.1:89392900-89394297 GCF_001194135.2 Octopus bimaculoides | reverse complement strand
TAATTATGTTATATTACGATAACATAAATAGCCAGTAATGAGACGATAGAAAAGACAACCGTATGAAATGAATAACAAGAGATATTTAGTGTGGCATAAAAGATGTATGTGTATGTGAGAGTGTGAATGCGACATATAAGAACATAATAAAAGACAGGCCGTCTATATGTATGTGAGATATTACAGCAGATAGAAAGTCAGTACACGTGAGAGTTTTATACCAAGTTCTTGAGTACACAATTGGAAGTATCGCAGGCTGTAATTCTTGTCTGTTTATTATCGTGGTGAAGCTAAGTCACCTAACAGAATCGAAGAGAGAGATTTGCCGCGGTGGTTTAGTTTGGTGTACATAGTAAGTCGTGTTGACTATGGTTGGAGATGTCGATGGCGTTGGTAGTCATCGTTGCTTGGTAGTTCAGTCTCCATGGCCGCATTTGTTCTTTAGTCGGGTTCACCAGTTATAGGTTGGTAGTCCAGAATCTATGCTGCGTTTGTTTCTTCGCCGGGGTCACCACTTTATAGGAAAGTGGGTTATACATCATTAGACGTATACTTGACTTTCTTATATAAAATTAAGAATTAACGGAACGCTGAACTCCAGACTATCAACATAACAACATTTATTCAGGTGGTAAATATATACATCTTTAGCTCTTGTTTGTTGAGACGTCTTCTGTGTGTGTGAGCTTGGTTGTTGGGACGTTGGTATGTAGATGTGAGCGAGCTGTCTAGCGTAAGTTCGAAAGATGGAGAGAGACAGCTAAACACGTCCTTGCTCAATCGCTGGCCAACAAGAAAGAGGCAGAATGAAGCGAGAAAGCTTGGTTGTTGAATTGCACGCATGCGTGAGACTACGCATGCGCACAGCGTTACTACAAACTTATTTTTCTTTTTAATATTTATATGCAGAACAATAATTATGAACTGCTTTATATTCCTATAGACCAATATCTGCCTCTACTTTTCTAAGTTCAAATAGAAGGTTGGTAACCTTTGAGATGGTGCCTGAAAAGAGAGCAATATCTTTGATATATTCTACATTTGTTATTGATATGGTTGGGTGACGAGGGGATCTTTCGAGCGGGATCGTTGCCAGTGCCACTGGACTGGCCCTTGTGCGGGTGACACATGAAATCTTTCGAGCGGGATCGTTGCCAGTGCCCCTGGACTGGCTCATGTGCGGGCGACACATGAAATCTTTCGAGCAGGATCGTTGCCAGTGCCCCTGGACTGGCTCTTGTGCGAGTGACACATGAAATGTTTCGAGCGGGATCGTTGCCAGTGCCCATAGACTGGCTCATGTGCGGGAGACACATGAAATCTTTCGAGCGGGATCGATGCCATTGCCCCTGGACTGGCTCATGTGCGGGCGACACATGAAATCTTTCGAGCGAGAT
>NC_068984.1:89390321-89392450 GCF_001194135.2 Octopus bimaculoides | reverse complement strand
GATCTTTCGAGCGGGATCGTTGCCAGTGCCACTGGACTGGCCCTTGTGCGGGTGACACATGAAATCTTTCGAGCGGGATCGTTGCCAGTGCCCCTGGACGAGGGGATCTTGTTTAGAGTGAAGCCAAGTTCTTTCATATTTAACCCCCATCCCCCAATTGAAATATAAAGGACGTTGACTCAGCAATTGATAAATAGGAATAGTACATGTGTATCCTCTAGCATCAATGAAGAAATCAGTGTCTCCATCAGAACAAAGAATTTTAGTTTTTTTATTCTTATAAAACATTATTACTGTCACCACTACTTGTTGGGGACAGCATTATATTAGAAGAATTTACTCCATTTTTATCTGATAGAATAAATTCATAATCGTTTGAGAAGTCTACAAGCAGTAAGATAGCTTAAAGTATGTTTGCCCAGACTCCTTCCAGATCAATGAAATCCACCCAACAGCAGACTGATTTTTTTAAAATTCGTTTTGGCTTCTTAGAAAAAACCTTCTCCAGTTCATGCTACATATGGTTCAGCAACAATTTGTGGTAAATTTTTGTTGTTATTGCTGTAAGGGTTAAGCCCTCAGTAAATTTTTAGTTATACCTAGACTAGTTTTATTTAGGAATCAGATGTTTGTATTCTCTCACTTTTGGAGTGAAGCGAATCGCTCACAGGATTTTTAACCAGGATTCGAAACCCAATTAAATTTTTTTTATGAATCCCTTCCTAATGTGCCCAGCATTTGTACAAAGAAATTTATCAGAGTCAACTATCATATTTAGATATGTCCTATTGTTTCCTGAAGATCCTTAGGCTAAATACAGTTTAGACAAGATAACAGAAAGAAAATCCTTTGTTTATCCTGACCTAATTTCAGTAGGAAAAAATTATAAATACAGAGCCCAAATTCAATTCTGGATCTTTCACCTGGCACCTGATGGAAAAAGCACCTCTTGCGTGTCACCAAGGGACTATTCAACTTCCATACTCTCTACTCGTCAATCCAAAGAGGTAAATTCTCTCACTCTTTCTATCTCCCCTTCTTCTAGCTGTCATCCAGATGAACACAATTACATGCAAATGTTCAACAGAACATCTACTTATCATTATACATGAAGTAGCTGTCTTTTATATCATAACAGTAAAATAAAGTTCATTTTAACTATTATTTTTCTCCTGTCATTTATTCCTTGGACTTCTAACAAATCCATTACACACTTGGTGACCCCCAACAATCAAACTTTAATCTGTCTATATCTCAACTGAAGCACAGCATATCAATAAACAACTACATATAACCATTACAGGAAAAATGGAAGACTAAATACATCTGCTATAATTATGAGGGTTTTAAATTCACAATTATGCAAAATTCTCTAAAATCTGAAAACTCCTTTGTATATCTAATACCATCACAACCACAGAAAAGGATATAAAAATTCATCACATGAAAGCATATGTTGTTCTTGATGACTCAATGTCATCTGGAAGTCCTTATGGCCTTAAGAGATGATTCTTTTGTAGCACTGTGGAATCAACACAGGTCTATTGTTTGAATGCTCATCAAACATCTGGAGATAAGGCTTTTATGGTACTTACATCCACGTGTTATGAGTTGTTCTGAATATCATAAGATGTACTAAAGAGGAGCAATTGCATACATACATACATACATACATACATACATACATACATACATACGTATATGCACGCATGCAAATGTACGCATATACATACATACATATATACATAAACACATATATGTCATGAACTAACTGTTACTCTCGCAGTCGCAGTGCCAAATTTTGTCAGTGAACAGGTTGTGGTTCTTTTAACAAGAACTCAACAACATTCTTGACCACTCCTAAAAATATTCCATTTCTTTATTCCTGATAGACTAATCTCTTCTCACTACCATTTTGAACTACTTTTTGTCTTCTTACCTTCCACCTTTTTCTTTTTCTTTTTCCCTTTTTTAACTTTTCTTCTTTCTTCTTTTTTCACATATGCTGTTGCATTTACTTTTTGTGTTCTTTTGTTATCTTTTATATTTTTCATATTAGTTTTTATACTCTTTATTTTTTTTTTTTCTAACTTTTATTTTCTATTTTTATTTTTTATTTGTATACTTGT
>NC_068984.1:89389640-89389994 GCF_001194135.2 Octopus bimaculoides | reverse complement strand
GCGTGGCACCTTGGGCAAGTGCCTTCTACTATAGCCTCGGGCCGACCAAAGCCTTGTGAGTGGATTTGGTAGATGGAAACTGAAAGAAGCCCATCGTATATATGTATATATATATGTATGTGTGTATATGTTGTGTGTCCAGGGGCACTGGCAACGATCTCGCACGAAAGATATCATGTGTCGCCCGCACATGAGCCAGTCCGGGGGCACTCGAAAGATATCATGTGTCGCCGCACATGAGCCAGTCCAGGGGCACTGGCAACGATCCCGCTCGAAAGATTTCATGTGTCACCCGCACATGAGCCAGTCCGGGGGCACTCGAAAGATATCATGTGTCGCCGCACATGAGCCAGT
>NC_068984.1:89387632-89388620 GCF_001194135.2 Octopus bimaculoides | reverse complement strand
TATATATATATATATATATATATGCTGTATTTTTCGGCATATAAGGTGTGCTTTTTTTCAAAAAATTTCTCCCAAAAGTCGCCTTGCACTTTATATGCTGAAGACCAGGCTTTGGGTACACTCGGGCAACTGGCAAGTGTTAATTTTAGTGCTGCGGTAGGCCTACTAGTATCCATCTTTACAATGATTAGCAAATGAATGTTAAGAATTCTCAATTAGCCCAACATAATAGCTTACCAAAAAGCATCAATCTAAATTTTCATGGTTCCTATACATGAATATGTGTGAAATATTGATCTAAGGGATTCAGGATTAGCTTTGGTTTTCCTTTTTCTTCGTAGATTCAGCCTTCCCAAATTGGAGCATGCCTTATATGGATGAAAATACAGTGTATACATATATAAACATGTGTGTGTGTGTGTTTGTGTGTGTGTGTGTATGTGTGCGTGCGCACATACATATATATATACAAACATACATACATACATACATATACAGACAGATAGATGCAGGCATTGGTGTCTCATCCTGACCAAAATCTTATGAATTGATATGGAAACTAAAAGAATCCTGTCATTAAGATATGCACGCACGCACGTATGTGTGTGTGTGTGCGCATGTGCATGTACATGTGAGTATGTGTGTGTGTCTGTATGTGTATGTGTTTGCACATGTCTATGTGAGCCCTTGACATGACATTATTTGAGGATTGTAAATGAGCAATACCAATGCTTTTCATTTCTAGTCTTCTATGAAAACATGTCTTGCCATGGGAAATATTACTCTTCTATGAAACAGGTGAGAGTTGGCATTAGGAATGACATCCCTCAGTAGAAAACTTGCCTCAACAAAATTGACTGACTCATGCAAACATGGAAAATTGGATGTTAAATGATAATGATAATAATACATACATACACACACACACACATACACACATACATTCATATACACATACATATACATTTATATATATATATATATATAT
>NC_068984.1:89383676-89384236 GCF_001194135.2 Octopus bimaculoides | reverse complement strand
ATATACATGTACATATACACATATATATATATATATATATATGATACAATGATACATGCATATAAATATTTATATATATAAATTTAACAGAGGTAATTCTTTGGTTCTTTCCTGTCTTGGGATTCATGGTCAAACGGCTGAGTGGAATTGTGTGAAAAATTACACCGATGTGTAGAATCGTCCAGTGGTGATGCTGGGCTTTGCATTTTTTCGTAGCTCCCATGGTTACCAAGATAATCTACTATAATAATACTCTTGTGGTTATGAATGAGAAAGGAAGGGGTGATAGATGAATAAAGAATGAAGGAGTGATGTTATACTTGGTAGTGGGATGATGAAAATCGCACGCTGAAAAAATAAATCAAACAGCATTTCAACTCTGTCTGAATATATGTGTGTATATGTAACAGGGGGGGTATGTGAATATGTGTGTTTGTATGCATGTGCACGCACAATGGAAGTGGAATGTTCGCTTAGTATTTGGGTTTATTTTTTGATTTGGTTGAATCTTAGTTGGTTTTTTTTTTTTTGTTGGTCAGTTATTTTTAGCGTTTTGACAA
>NC_068984.1:89380149-89380646 GCF_001194135.2 Octopus bimaculoides | reverse complement strand
TATACATGCATACTGATACACACACACACATATACATATATATATATGCATATACACATACATACACATGTGCACTTGTATATACATATGTATATATATATACACACACACACACACACACATATATATATATATATACATACATACATATATATACACACTCATACGTCCACATTTATACATATGTACATACGTACCCACGCATATACAAATATACACATGTGTGCGTGTCCCCATATACACATATGTATCCATCTACATATACACACATTTATAAATAGAAATAGATTCATGCACATACACATAGCTATACATCTACGCCTATTACCTAATCAAATAAACAGATTCGCATATATATATACATACATGTATACATACGTAAACACACGTATGCACATACATACATACATACATACAAATACATATACACATACTATGGATCACACAGGTTGTAATCCTTTGAAACATATGTAGGAATAAAGTATGCAATTATAACA
>NC_068984.1:89374713-89380139 GCF_001194135.2 Octopus bimaculoides | reverse complement strand
ATATATATATAAAGCCAAGAAAGTGAGAACAAATTTCAAAGGTTAGTGTTCATATCCACTCCATATATTTCAAAGCATCAGAATACTTCACAGAATACATAGGTGCACTCATATATACATGATATAAAAATATATAACTATATAAATGCATAAATGTACTTGTGCGGTTGCACGTCCGTATTAAAATCAATGAGGATATTAAAATATGCACATTGTGAATGTAGAGCGGTAATGCAAATTTTTTTTTGTCAGTACAGAGTATATTGATCGATTCTTTTGTGCATAATTTACAATTGCTGATGTCTGTATTGTATGGTGTGGCTTCCGTTATAATAGACCAATCCAGACTGAATTCTTTATTACGCATTTTTAATTTATTAATGTACGTAGCAAGTGCGGTTGAGTCTTTTGTTTCTTGATTAATAAATTAATTTGTATGGCCCCTATAGCTAGTCGTAAAGTCAGTCGTACTTCCTATGTATATCTTCTTTGATTCATTAAGGGTTGAAACCTCTATATATATCATCATCATCATCATCTATATATATACATATATATAATGAATGGTTTACACTTGGTAGATTACTGGTAAAGCACAGCAAATGAAAGATGGAAGTGGAATCGATGCTAGATGTGTCGAAACAATTGTCATGATAAATAATAAATTTTCGTGTATTCCATCTCCCATCTTTCATTTGCCATATATACATACATACCTATATAAAGGTTATGAAGGGTAATGGAGTCAACCAGACCCGTGTGTATGATAAGAAGAAGTATTTTTATATAAATTCATTTATTGTTAGTTAATATTCTAATAAACGCTAAGTTAATAGTATAATGTTTAAATTTTATTTTAAACTAAAGCTTCGATATGTTAATAGTATATTTTGTATTTTGACCTAAAGATTAGCTATATTTTTGAATAGAATTGATTTTCGATCGATTTATCTTAATCGATTTGATTTTGTTTTATTTTCTATTTGAAAATTTGGTTATGAAACATGTGTAGTCGTTTTATTATTTTAATAATTATTACTTTGTATTTTATTATAGTTCTTTTGAGTGTATTTACTTTTTTATTTTTTTCTGTATGTGACTGTGGATTCTCATGGGTGAGTTCAGGAACTGTGGTTCTTTTCTCTAAATTATATATTTATATATTATATACTGTGAAACTTAATTTAATTTTAATTTTTGATAAATTAAATTAAATTGAGTTTTTACCTGTAAATTTGGATTTTTATCCCTAATATTATTATTATACATATATATATATATAAAGCTTCTTATCACACAGCCATGCCTGTGCCTATATATATACATATATATATATTGGTCCCACTCCTGAACTATACAGTCATTATATTGATGACTGTATTGGTGCAACCTCACTCTCCTGTGAACAGCTAGACTCTTTCCTCTCTTTTGTCAAATCTTTCCATCCCGCCCTCCACTTCTCCTGCACTATTTCCGACACCTCAATCGCCTTTCTTGACATTTTAGTCAGCATTCATCACTCCACTGTCACCACCTCCATCCACTACAAACACACAGACTTACACTCATACCTCAATTTCTCCTCCTTCCACCCTAAACATACCAAGCTCTCCATCCCATATTCCCAATTCCTCTGTCTACTCAGGCTCTGCAGTGACAACCATGACTTTGAGACTCAGTCTCAACTCATGGCTCACCACTTCATCCTACATGGATATCCCCTCACCACTATCCACAAGGCCCTTGCCAGAGCATGTTCCGTGGACTGTGCATCTGCTATCTCCACTGCACCTGCACTGCCGTCAACCATCTCATATTTCCCCTCACCTACCACCCCACCACCCTACCTCTCCAATGCACCATGCTCCGAGCCTTCCAGCGACTCCAGTCCGACACTTCCACTTCACACATCTCCCGTAACCGACCCCTCCCCTCCTTCAAATGAACCCACAACCTACGAGACCTCTTGGTCCACAGCTTTTTCCCTAACCCAACCTCTCAACCTAGCTCGTTCCCCTGCTCCCGCCCAAGCTACCGCACTTGCCCGTACCTCTCCGACATTGGCACCCATCATCGACCCTATCATATCACTGACTCCTTCACCTGCACTTCTAGCAACATCATCTCCTGCTTTCTCTGTCCTTCTATATACATCGGTCAAGCAAGACGCTACTTGGCTGACCGGTTCGTGGAACACCTCCAAGAATGTGAATTTGCCTGTGTTAACTACATCCCAAAGATAGAGCCTTGTATCTCTGTTGGAAACTGGCTCCCTCCTCAGTGGAAGATTTATAATAATTAAAAATTAGAAGAGACATACATACATAATATATATACAGTCATACATACATACATGCATGCATGCATGCATACATACATGCATACATACATACATACATACATACATACATACTCACACAAACAAACATACATACATATTCTAAATAACATTCAGTATACTCTCAGCCATTAGCATTTCATTCATTTAGTTACCATAAATATAGTTTCCAGAATTTTAGGTGTTGTTCTACATTTCTCTATAAACCACAATCTCTTAGAAATTCATGAAACCAAGGGTGTTGTACTTAGTATTTACATTATGTTTCACTGCACTAGTTTGTTAATACTGGTTTCAAATGTTGGCACAAGGCCAGCAAATTCGGGGAAGGGGTAAATTAATTACATCAACCCCAGTGTTCAACTGGTACTTATTTTATTGACTCTGAAAGGATGAAAAGCAAAGTCAACCTTGGTAAAGTCAGAAGGAATGCCACTAAGCATTTTTTCCAGCATGGTAATGATTTTGCCTGCTCACCACCTTATAATTCATTGATATTAATAATGATTTGGTCTTTACATTCTGATTTTCAAATGCCACTAGGGTTGACTTCGCCATTCATCCTTTCAAAGTCGATAAAATAAGTACCAATTGAGCACTGGGGTTGGTATAACTGACTAGCTCCCTTCCTTAAACTTACTGGCCTTGTGCCAAAATTTGAAACCATTATTAACAGTAATTTCTTAACAACACATCTCATTAGCTTCTGTGTTATTTCATGTCAAGAGAGGACCAATTATTTCTGATTTTCTATCAACACTCAACCAATGATCATTTATCAATCACCATGGACACCATTCCTTCTTACACATATTTAAATTATCTGTGCTTAATAACAGCAGCTCCTGTGAAGCATCCACGTCTTATATTAAGAAAAATTTTCACCACATCTGAGTTACAAATGACACCAATACCTAAACAATACCTACTTTTGTGAATAAACTTCTTAGAATATGATTTCTTATACAGTTGTTTAACCAGATATTTTAAGAGCAGGGTATATGGATTTGTGATCCTCAAGCTTTTTCTGAAAGTATTCATGACAAGCAAAGTGAAATAAGATTTCATGCAACAATAGCTTTGTTTTTAAAGGTTTTTTGTTGTTTTTCCTGCTGATTCACATTGATTTGTCTATAGTGTCACCATCAATCACTTTTACATAATACAATGGGAAAGGAAGGTGCCAAATTGTTCTACCGTTCAGATCCCCATTTTCCAAATATATATTATATCAATTAGTGTAAGATACAAATTAGAGAGAAAAAAATATGAAAAGTGTAACCTACTTCTTGCTTTTATTGTGCCCCAATTTTCTTTTAACTATACTCTTTGAAAAATCTATTTTGTTGCAAAACACACATGCTAAGGGAGACAACTCCTATTATATCTATGAGTCTCCCTTTAAGCTATGTGTTCGCGTGCATACACGAAATTTGAGTACACAAGAAATTAATGCGTGCACAAAAGATCAGTTAGCTAAAAAAAAAAAGTGATAACTAATAATTATACTTACCGTGTATTGTTTGTACACATTTTTGTCACGTGAAAAATGTACACCACATAAGAGTTTTGTATACTCTGAACTAAAATTAGAGGGACATTACTTCTTACCCATGTTTGTATATCAGCAAGCATCGAGTTTAGTCTCTAAATAGTACTACGTATTTAAGATATATTGTAATTATTACTCCATAATCTCTTACATTGTCACATGACCACAATTTTCAGGGGAAGGATTATAGTCGATTAACATGACTACAATATTGTATAGTGCTTATTTAGTCAGTCCTAGAATAACTAATAGCAAAGTCAGTGAAATTTAAAGCAAATATAAGAAAAAACTAAATATTATTTGGTAGTGCTGCACGATATTATTTTCTACTATTCCATTACCCTCTGACAGATTTCAAATATGTAGCAAAACAACACTCATGCGACAGGTATTGTTTTAGTCGTTCAACATGTTCACCTGTCATTATTAACCAATGTGAAACCAATATTCTAATATTTTGGCTTTATAGCCGGAATGTAAAGCTTTCTCATTCTCATTTTAGCCTCACTTCGATTTCACGACAGCAACCTATCGTGCCTCTTTCCACTTGCTCGAAAATATCAAGTTGAATGGAATATAAAGGTTGCAGCATCTCATTTTTGCATTCAGACCCTGTGCGAACTTTTAATTCAAGAGCATTGTGTGTGTGTGTGTGTGTGTGTGCGTGCATACGTACGTATGTGCAGAGAGAGAAGAGAAAGAGAGAGAGGTGCTAGTGTAGTTGTGTGGTAAAAAAATGTTCTTCCTAAACATGGCTCTGGGTTCATTCCCAATGCATGGAACCTTAAACAAGTATCTTCCACTAAAGCTCTGGGCTGCAAAATTTTTTTCCCCATGATCCTAGTAATGAACTCATTTGCATACAGCCAATTAGAGCAGAGCCACCTTTATCTTTTCTTCTTTTCTAGTCAGCACCATGCATTCCTTACTCTTTCCTTCTCTACTGGCAGACAGCAACCTTTTTGTCACTATCAAAAAACAAGTACTACTGTCTCTCTAACATATATTTACATATATTTATTTACATATATTTATTCGTTTGTCCGGGCAAACGAATAAATATATGTAAATAATATTTTTTTCATTTTGGTGTTGATCCTTCAATGTCCACTAGTTAGTTAAATGTTAGCCCAAGAATACACTAACCCAAACTGAATTGCTGGAGTTATTTCATTTTTCCCAGGTAAATGCTTTTTAAAAAGTTATAAAGGTTTAAAGTTTGGTCATTTTCACCCAGTCAGAAAACAGGAAAAAAAATTTCGCCTCCACGCCAACAAACCCTTGTGAGTGGATATTGCAGACAGAAACTGAAAGAATTCCGTTGTATGTATGTATGTATGTATGTATGTATGTATGTATGTATGTATGTATGTATGTATGTACTAACTGAATAACCCATCGTTGCCGGGCAATTTTTACAACAGAATGTCTTACATAAATTTTTGTTTATTCCATGTCAGACCATACCTTCTCCGACAGATAGGTCTCTTGATCAGGACAGATTTGTGCAATTTTTAGCAAGAAAAAATTCATTGA
>NC_068984.1:89336897-89374532 GCF_001194135.2 Octopus bimaculoides | reverse complement strand
GCCAACTTCTAAAATCCTGTTTTCTGATTAGGTAAAATTGGTTAAACTTTAAAGCTCAGTAACATTTTTCTGCAATTTTTCTTGGAACAAATTAATAACAAAATTAGATTTAACGCGGAGAATTATTTCAATATACCAAATTTGAAACTTTTGACGTAATTTTAAAATTTCACAATATGTAACAGCAACAAAGAAGACCCTACAAAAGTAGCGAGACAGTCAGTTATAGGATGTCACACATGCGTGCACACACACACACACACACACACACGCACACACACACGCATACACTTACAAACGTACACACAGGTAATCACAAGTTTAAAAAAGGTGTGTAGTACACATATATACGTATGTATGTATGTATGTATGTATGTATGCATGTATGCATGTATGTATGTATGTTTGTATATATGTATATATGTGTGTGTGTGTTTGAGTGTTTCTTTGTGATAGACAGCAGAAAAGCCACCAATCCCCTCTCTCCTTAAAGTTATGTATTCCTCACACCCACCTTTCTTTCCTTTCTCCAGCATTTTAAAAGTTAGTTATGTGCATGTGTGTGTAGTATGTGTGTGTGTGTGTGTATCTATGTATTTATAAAAGTATGTATGCAGCGTTGCATGTATATCCGTGAATGACAGTTATATTAACGTTTATCATCCTACTCCCACTCCATATTTGTCGCTTACACAATACTGTTCTCCTCTTCTCTGATATCAACCACACTCACTATGCCACTACATTTCTCATTTTATGAAAAAATAGCCCAACCCGACTAAGGAGCTCATTATAGATTTTTGTTGGAATCCAATTAGCCTATAATTGAACTGGATGTTAGTTTAACATGTTTGCAAAATTTTGTCGAGATTAGTTCACTGGTGTAGGCAGCAAGAAGGTAACAAACAGATCGACAGATAGAAATTGCCACTTATATATAAGATATATGTATGTATGTATGTATGTATGTATGTATCATGTCATTGTAAAGTTTTATTTCAAGACTTCTTACCAACAGAGATAGAGCCAGGTTCTAACCTAGATACAAGGCTCCTTCATTGGAACTTCAACAACATCAACAGGGTAGTTTTGTATGTATATGTGCAGATTTGCATGTTTTGTTTTATGTATGTATTCTCATTCATAAAGTTGCATGTCTAGACATGATCATGTATACTTAAATGATAGACTTCTGGAAAGTTTTACAGATTTTTACAGTTCCAGTGATGGCTTGGATTTGTAATCTTCGAATCAGCTTTCTTCTTTCTGACTTTGAAAAACTTAATTTCTCAAGACTGGTATTTAGGCAGTGTGTTACATATCCCAGTACCCCAAGAATTACAGGTATAAACCTGAACCTGTAATCTGGACAGAGTAGTAGTAGTTCAACGTGCATGTTTTCTTTTTCGCTGATCTTTAGCTTTATGTTAACATCTGCTGGGCAGCTGATTTCCACAATTGTACATAGTTTCCCTTCTCTATCCCAAATTACTATGTCAGGTCTATTATGTTTACATTTTATTGCAGTATGTATGTATGTATGTATGTATGCATAACGATAATATGGAGCAAAGAATGACAGGAGAAGAATATTAATGAAAATGGCCTTTCTTTTGTTGTTACTATGTAAGATACAACTTTTTCGTGCTGTTGTTGTTCACAGATTATCTGCAATCCTTCTGTCTCTTCTTTAGGTAGTTATGTTCATCTTTTGTTGACTACTTGGAGAAAAGATGAAAGTGAGAGAGAGGGGGTAAAAGAATCTCCCTATCTGTGTTAACCAGTAGAAATAGTGAAAGTTGTGTAACACTCGCATGAGATGTTTTGGTGCTACTTTGGTGTGTGATCTACAAGGGAGATTGCTTTAGGTTACTTTTTAAATTATTTTGTACATACTTAGCATTGTAAATGTATTTTTCTCCAAAATTCTGACAATTTTGATAATAAGAAAGCCATATAATAATTAAAATAAGCGTGTAGATCACCTACCAGAGTAAATTTGCTTATGTAGATCACACAGATAGTAGCACTAACACAAAGTAAACTAAAAAATAGCCTAAAGTAATCTCCCTTTAAATTGTAGATTACACACCAAAGTAGTACCGATGGTACCAAATGAAAGGAGGAAGAATTGAATTTAGGTTCTGTATTATATTTTTTACTCACTAAATTAGGTCAGGCTAAATAAAAGATTTAAAAACTAGTTTTATAGAAGCTTCTTTCAAAATTCCTATGCTGTTTTCAAACATTAACTTGTGTAGGTTGAACTATGTAAAATGTTAAAGAAAGAGATCTAGCTGTTTCTTGCAATACATACCAGTACATACATCATCATCATCATAATAATCATCATCGTTTAACATCCATTTTCTATGCTGGCAGGTTGGACGGTTTGACTGAGGTCTGGAGAGCCAGCGGGTGCACCAGGCTCCAGTCTGATCTGGCAATATTTCTACAGCTGGATGCCCTTCCTAATGCCAACCACTCCAAGAGTGCAGTGGGTGCTTTTTACATGCCACCAGTACAGGAGCCAGTCAGGCGGGACTGGCGTCGATCACGTTCGGATGGTGCTTTTTATGTGCCACCAGCACAGGAGCCAGTCAGGCGGGCCTGGCGTCGATCACGTTCGGATGGTGCTTTTTACGTGCCACCGGCACAGGGGTAGTCAGTGGGTACTGGCATCGGCCACGTTCGGATGGTGCTTTTTACATGCCACAGGCACGGAGGCCAGTCAGGCAGTCCTGGTGTCGATCATATTCAGATACTGCTTTTTACGTGCCACCAGCACGGGAGCCAGTCAGTGGGTACTGGCATCGACCACATTCGGATGGTGCTTTTTACATGCCACCAGCACAGGAACCAGTCAGGGGGCACTGGCCACAGCTACGATATTGGTTTTACTTGACTCAACAGGACTTCTCAAGCATATCATATCGCCCGATGCATCAGGGGTACTCTTAACTGGGCCAGACATGTGTGGCTGCAATCTCACTTTAGTTGCTGGGTCTTCTCAATCACAGCATATCTCCAAAGGTCTCAGTCTCCTGTCATTGCCTCTAAAGCAAAAATTTTTCAGGGACCCTTATAATGCTGTTGTGGATCCCCAATTTATTATTTTATTGTGTGGACCCCCAAAATCGTATATGGACCTCGGGGCCATATGGACCGATTGAGAACCGCTGCTGTACATCATAACGTTTGGCGGAATGAACTTTTAACAATTTGAATTAAATGTTAAGGATTTGCATTGCTGGTATTACATAGAAAGAAAAAATTATCTATTATATGTAGTTTATTATTATTATTATCTTTCAGCAGATAATTTCGCTGCAAACACATACAGGCATATTTCTTTTCTGTCAAATTATCATAATACTAAACCTTGCATAAGCATTGACTAATAAAAATATAGGTAATTGTTCAGTTTAGAGATATTAAAAAAGTAAATAAAATTAAGAGGGAGATAACTAGTAAAGGGACATAAATAAGTCAACTTACTGCTCGACATAAATACTGGATATTATTTACTTTGAAATTGATTAGAATGGCACATGGCTGACCAGCAGGACCGCAATTTATTGCTTCCGAAATTGAAATTCTCAACCTCAATCAATCTTGGAGGAATTTTGGAATATCACCCCCAACCCAATTAGCTGAATCACAAGACAAAGTTTATCAGTGGTTGGTACGGCATCAACTAATTATGAATTTATACACATGCGAAAATTCTCATTCGCCATGTCACCTTATTACAAACAGTAAGTTGACATATTTACGTCCCTTTAATAGTCATCTCCCCCTTAATTTTTGTTTACTTTTTTAATATCCCTTAACTGAATAATTACCAAATTATATAATTCTAAACTGTCACGCTTAGAAACAGTTAAAGTCTGCAATACCTGCGTACTGAAAACAATTCGCTATCTTAATATTTTGAGATTAAATTCTACCAGGATTAACTTTTACCTTTCTCTTGTCTGAATTATAAAAAATGAAGTTATGTACTTAACTGATTCAATTAAATACATAGTATACGAAATTGCTGAGGGATAAAACTTCAAGAGAGTGTTCTGCATGCAAATCATACACCTACGGTTTTACCCTTGTAAAATAGCTAGCTGAATGACTACGATCAACTGATATTATCCAAATAGTCAACAATAACTCCCATCTTAAGGCTGAAATTTTTTTTAAATAGTATGAAAGTGAGTTAAATCCAATAATGATCAAAATTTGGTAATTTTTCAGATTAACACCCGCACAATTACCTAACCTTAACCCTAAAACCCTAAACCTAATCCTAATCCTAACCCTAACTCTAACACTAACCCTAGCCCTAAACCCTAACCCTAATCCTAACCCTAACCCTAAAACCCTAAACCTGACCCTAAAACTGTAACCCTAACACTAACCCTAATCCTAACCCTAACCCTAACACTAACCCTAACCCTAAACCCTAACCCTAACCCTAAACCCTAACCCTAATCCTAACCCTAAAACCCTAACCCTGACCCTGACCATAAAACCCTAAACCTAACACCCTAGTGGAAATCGTGTGGGTGTTAATCTGAAAAATTACCCAAAATTTTGGGGTTGTCTGGTGAAACAACATATATTTTTCAACAAAGTTGTCGATGTAGCTTATCTTCGACTAAAACAAAAACACAAATACAAGGGCATGCACACACACACCATACATACATACATACATACATACGTATATACAGACATCCATCCATCCATACATACATACAACGGGCTTCACATAGTTTCCATCTACCAAATTCACTCACAAGTCATTGGTCCACCCAGGGATATAGTTGAAGACACCTACCCTAAGGTGCCACGAGTGGAACTGAATCCAAAAGCTCGTAGTTGCGAAGCCAGTTTCTTGCCCACACGCCTACGTAATTATTTTATTATGCATATCAATTCGTTTGTAAAACTAAAACAATGCCTTTCACTTGAAGTTCACTGTTACTGAATAATTAATTCGGATCTTTCATATAAACGCTCAGGATAGAGGGGGATAACCTTTGCCATTTGTATATGGTAATGTGAAAACTATTTCCTTCACTTTTCAAGTCAACTTCAAACATTGGAAAATAAATTTTGTTGAAATTATTTCAGTATTTTTAACATTCGGTCTTTTTATATAGATTTTAAAGAAGTGATTTTAAATTCTCAAATGCAGGATAATGCTAATAATATAGCCTGAACAGGATAAGACACCCTATTTTGCAGAAAAAAGTGTAGGCAACCAGCGATGAGACTCGAATAAGTGTAGGCGGCCAGCTATGAGACTCAAACTCACACCTCCGTGATTACGCGTATCATTCTTATAAGTCTTAAAAGTTTTTTTTTGTTTTTTTTTTCATCTATTTGATTCCGTCTATTGTATAAATGTTAAGAAAATAAAAAGTAAGGATAGTGTTCTTGATCTATAGCTTTCACTGATGGCTGTTTGGCTCGTCTTTGTAGTAGCTGGAGCGAAAGGAATGATTAAAAAGAAGTGAAAAAATACGAAATCGTGAACTGTCAAATGAACTGTAAGGTAAATTAAGTTGGCATTAATACATACTTTATGCGCATAAACAGATAACAAATTTTGTTGTGAGTGACACATTGTTTAGCTTTGTTACAAATAAGTAATGAATTAGGTACAATTAACTACCACTCATTAGCAATGTACCAACACTTTTCCATGATTCCCAATAACTCAGCGACATGTAGTTGTTGTGCTAAAGTAATGTTTAAAATATGCAATTTCTCTAACCCATAATTCCAAAGATAAAGAAATATAGGCAAGACTTCAGAAGAGAATTGATATACGGTGCAGTGCATACAGAACTAAGATAAATACCAAGTGTTGTGATTACAAAAGACCCTAAAACTCATTAATATCACTGAAATTCCTAGTATGGTCCAAGTTTATGAGGATGCAACACAGTATTTTTGTTTGAAAGAAATACCAGATCTAGTTAAATTGATTGGCGGAGTCTGCATTTTTTAAAAGGAAGTAAAAAGTCTGAAAATCAGTTATATTGATGTAGTTTTCCACTCTTATTGTTGTGAACCCATGATCTTGTGGAAAAAAAAGAAAATTGAGGAAAAAGTCACTGAGGTTTGAAAATCGAAAAAACTGTGTATTTTTAGCCAATAGTGAAACAGAAATTTCCTGCATTGTAATGGTGTCAACTTTAAGGTTCTACCCTGTGCAATGATCTGTTACTTAATAAAGTCAACAGGTATCATCTTATTGTTTCTTTTATCTCTTCATTGATTTCCATAGTGTTTTGTATATTTTTATTATTTTTTAAAAATTTGTTATATTAATATATTTGTCACTCCAAAGTTGAGTAACGTTTTCATGCTTGGATTTGTAAACTACAATAAGAATAACACTGATCAACAAAGAATTTGTCCCAAGAAAAAGAATATTTGTATCTTATATGTTTTTGCATGCAGAATTCAAAAATAATGTCAAATTATCTGTATCACTCCACAGAAAAATTAGAACAAAACGCGCAGGTAAAATGAATTTCTGGAGTGAAGAATCAACACAGTACAACATGCGGCACGCAAAATTTTTTTCCCACAAGAGTTCCAGACCCCAGTTATGAACTCAATTGCATACAGCCAATCAGAGCTCAACTATCAAACTAATTTATGAGCGCATAACAAGTGATGGACGATAAGATAAGGTCACTTGGGTAAGGAATGACCATGCATCTATTTTCTTTTGATAACGCTTGTGTTCTTGTTCTTGTTTCAACTATGGCTGCCTCTGCATAGTTATTTGTGTTGTTGTTTACTTTCTGAAACAGTAAGGGGAGAGGGTTGCTAGCACATCCCCTCTACCCACACTTTTTTTCATCCACATCTTTATCATATGGGGCCCTAACAAAATCTGATAAAAGGTATAGATGCACATCTACCTAATTACTTGTCTCTTTCTAAAATCAGGTATAACTTGGCGATTGGTCGACTTACAACACCGTTCTTTGTCTTGAGTTTACTTGATAGAGTGTGTTTCTTAACTTGACATGGTCAAAGTGAGCTCTGATTGGCTGTATGCAAATGAGTTCATTACTGGGGTAGAGAACTCTCGTGGGAAAAAATGTTCACATGTGGCACAGATGCAGGTGAAGTGAAACTACACAACATGCGGTTGTCATGGTAACAAGCTGTTAATGCCTTGCTGTCTGTTGAATGGCTAAAATTATCCAAATTTCCCAACTTTAATTCCAAATAACATTGGATTCTTTAATTTACAAGATAAAGTAATTGGTTGATCGTAATCAAATTCAGAGTTGCATCATTACACCAAAATTGAAAGCAATCTGAGCAAAATTAAAGGGGGCTGATTTTGTGAATCAATTTAACTAGATCCACAAAAACCCATATTGTTTGTTGTGGTTTGTTTGTCTTAAAGAATTGTAACCCTGTAACAGACATGCCTTAAAATGAAATTCATTGTAAAACAACCTCACAATTAAAACTGCATAGAAGTAAATGTTCTGCAATTATGAAGAATACACAGAGCCAACATTTTGAAAAGGATTTAATGACTGATGCAGGAGACTTGTTTTGGGGCGAGTCAGATTGCATCTTTGATATTGCAGTGATTTATTTTAGCCAAAAATGAAGGGAAAATATTTTCAACTTATTTCAGTTTTGTTGTGCTTGAAATATGTATTGGTGAAGTTCTAGCAAGTGAACTGAAATTAGAAAAGAAGAAAAAATTGATATTCCATAGCTTATAGCAGTTGCCACTTATAACAAGTGTGGTAGTAGCATAAATAAAGATGTCTGGCTTAAAAGAGAAATTCCATCACTTATCTTAATGAGATGTGTGTCAATCTCTTCAATTAGCAGCTTCAAATGCATCCTTATCTCTAAGACATACAAGTGATTTTCTTTATCATCCCAAAGACAAAAAAAAAAATACAGCTGTCATATAAAAAGCTACATGAAGTTATAACTGATGGAAAATCACTTGAAAATTTCAGCTGACTGTAAAACAAGATGAGTTTCCATTGAGTCTAGTGTTGGATGCATTGGACCATAATGGTTTGAGTTAAGAACCCACTTTGACATATGAGACTGAATAAAAGTGTTTTATACTTCAGAAATATTGGGTTTAAAATTTTGGTCAGCTCATCACCTTACATAAATCGGAAATTTTTGCTGATATCTGTAATGATGAGAAAAATCTAATCATCCTTCTTTTTATCCAGTTTTAGAGAAAGTATGGAGAGTACAAGACAAAAAAGCCCCACAAACTTGGATGAATTAACTGATCTCTTCCAATTAATATTCAATGACTGAAAGATTACACAGCAACAAGACATGAAGAAATACGTCTAAGAAAAACATTTGTAGTTTCTTCTGTATATTTTTCGTCAATTGAAGATCTTAAGGAATGCATCATTATATTTGGTTGAAAAATTATTCTATAAAACAAGCAACTAACTGCTTTTTTAATTGAATTCATAGAAGCATTTCATTCCATCAAACCAGTATAAAAAAATTAATTAGATCTACAACAAAGATATTGTAAATTTCTGGAGTGAGGGTGATCCTGTATAAGACTCATCTGAATCAAAGCTATTCAAAGAAGTTGCAGAATTTGCTATCTTGGCATTAATTTGTCCCAGTCTAAAGCTGAAGTATAGAAGGTGTTATTCAGTAGCATAAATATGATATAATCTTAATGAAGAAATACAACAGAATTTAAAATAATTACTGCTACATTAAAAATAAAATTTTAGTCTTAAAGGTGCAATAATATGTTCTAAGGACTATGTATTACCAAAATAAGTAACCAAAGCTAGGTATATTAACATTTTAGTACCTCACTCACTTTTTTCTAAATGCATATTTTATAAAAAAAATTTATAGAGACGCGTTTTCAAATGAGTATTTGTTTATTGTGTTGACAAAACTAAAAAGATTTTTTTATTCAGAAAGGAAAGAAGTTTGTACCTGTTTTATTCTTTAATTACTCATGGTTGTTGCAAAACATAATAGAGTGAGATAAGAGTAACAGAGTGCATTGCAGAATATTATCTAGAACTCTTTTGATCTGAACTGTTGTTGTTGTTGTTGTTGGCACTCCGTCGCTTATGACGTCGAGGGTTCCAGTTGATCCGATGAACGGAACAGCCTGCTCATGAAATTAACGTGCAAGTGGCTGAGCACTCCACAGACACGTGTACCCTTAACGTAGTTCACGGGGATATTCAGTGTGACACAGTGTGACAAGGCTGACCCTTTGAATTACAGGCACAACAGAAACAGGAAGTAAGAGTGAGAGAAAGTTGTGGTGGAAGAGTACAGCAGGGTTCGCCACCATCCCCTGCCGGAGCCTCGTGGAGCTTTAGGTGTTTTCGCTCAATAAACACTCACAACGCCCAGTCTGGGAATCGAAACCGCGATCCTATGACCGCCAGTCCGCTGCCCTAACCACTGGGCCATTGCGCCTCCACATCTGAACTGTAGTAGGGTTAATTATTTCAGAGCCAAATACTTTCAACTTGTATTATAAGCTAAATGTAAACACAGAAATATTGTTATGTCTAACAGTTTTACATTAATAATAATCAGAATAATATCATAGATTTATGTTGTGTAATGGCCAACGGTTATTAAATACTTAAAAAGATATGGACGTCTTTTTTTTATTGTATGCAATTTTAAAAATTAATTTTCAAAAGCATGATCATAATCTGCACCTTCAGAAACATCTTTCTCTCCAAATAGTTATGAGGAAACAAAGTTAGTGAGGCTGCCAAAAGCTAATAGTATGATATGAAGTGCATTCCAGAGGTTTACAGACTTTTTTTAGGAAAAGCAGTTATAACTGTCCTAGATCATTGTAATTTTAATATATCATTACTATACATCTGATAAGCTGACCTGCCAACTTTTGTTTTTCCAGATTGAAGGAGATGGCTGTAATAACACTTTGAACACATACTGCTTGTCATAGCTGTCTAGTTTGCAAAATGCAGTCGGGACGTTTGGAAGCTCGCTATGCAATAAAGTTTTATGTGTTAAACAGGACAAAAAACACTTCTGAAATTTAGGAAATGCCCCAGACTACTTATGGGTTAACATTTTCACTAACACAACAGGTTCAAGGGTGGTAAAGTGGAGGTGAGAGACGATGAGAGGTGTGGGAGGTAGAGGAACATTAGAACTGGGTGAGAAAATTAACAGTTTTCTGGATGAAGACCATTGTGTGTCTACAAAGACAATGAGCATACTGTTTGGAGTTGGTGTGACAACTGTACATAGAGTTATTCATGAAGATCTGAACATACACCAAGTTCCCAGGCTGCTCAGTAATGAACAATTGGACAGAGACAGGAATTAAAACTGCTCTTCAGCCTCCCTACAGTCCAGACCTTGCATCCTGTGACTCTTTGGCTGTTCTCAAAACTGAAGAAAAACCCCAGGGGCAGTTGTTTTGAAGATGAAGGACGCTGTAACAAGGAACCTGGGCAACTTCAGTTTGGAGGACTTCCATAAGACCTTCACGAAGAGGTTGTAGTGCTACAATAAGTGCATTGAAGGAGGTAAGGGTTTTATACTTCTTTGAAATTAATAAATGTCTCTCTTGAAAAGTTTGAAAACTTCTGGAATGCACCTTTATAGCTTATATTCCCCAGCTTACAATGACTCACTTGCTTCTTCCTTAGCATGAAGAGATATTGTTCAGAAATCAAGTATGGAATTATGTAAGTTTAAAATGTTTTATCTTTTCTTAGTTTAAATGTATACATTAAGAGATAAGATTACCTTATATGAACAGTTTCAAATCGATAACAGTATTTTCATGAAAGCAAGGTTGTACTGAGGAACACTGCATAGAGTCATTTCTGACACCAACATTGCAATGTCAAATTCCTGAAGTTCAGAACTGTATCTATGGCCTTATAGTTGAATGATCTTCTTTGCAAGAAAGATTATAGAGTAACCTCCCTTTCTAAGTTTCTTGAAGCATCTGTGTCATGAGACGTGATTCTTAATTATTCAAGAAGCTTAGCGTTTCTCTTGGAAGTTCCTAGAATGTCTAGCGTTCCATTAATAAAAACAGCTTGCTAACCCTGCTCTTTACTTCTTAGTCAATTAGACTTAGAGCCATTCACGTCATTGCTATGTCTGTCTATTTCTCTTGGTCAAATGACTGAAAGCCACCACTTAGCTGTTATTTTTATATTTCCTATCTCTGAACTAGAGGTAGCTCAATAGTTACTGCTACAGCCTCTAGCACATTTGACACTATTAACAATATTACAGCTTTCTGGCTTCAGCAAGAAGCAACAGGATACCCAACTCTAATGATATATTCCATCCATTTCTCATGACCTAAACGTGTGAAATTAGGTTCCCAACAATCTACTATGTCTTATCAAGATCAGAAACCAGCTAATCCAAGCTCAAATATGAGCTAGCTGTGTCAAGGATTAAACCCTCATTTAAACTCTGGTGTTCACAAAACAATTATATCAACTAGGTCTTTATCAGTCGCCATGCTGCCAGTAAGAATATTTGTTAATCATGCACATACCTTCATAAGTTGTTCAAATAATGTTTAGATTGACTTTTGTTGAACAATAACATTTATTTAAAATACATTTTTTTTTAAACATTTTAATTCTATCTTTTACACACACACACACACTTTCTCTCTCATGAGAAATGTCATGGCTTCGTATGGTACAGTCACTTAATAGTAGACTGTTATATAGTAAAAGTTGTCTTTTTTTTAGGTCTGTGTTGCGTTGTCTTTTTTTGAAGTCTGTGTTTTGTTGCATTGTGTTGACAGATTTGCACTCAAAATTCCTGCTTTTTTAATCAAAACTTGTTAATTACTATAGTGACAGCCCTATCTATTTATCTTTCACACACACATTCTCTCTCTCTCCTTTCTCTCACTGTATTTCTTTCTCCCCCCCCCCTTCTACATATATGCTGTGACAGATGGACAGACAGACAGACGGAGATCATCTTGACTTTTATAATATAGATTGCATTTAGATTGAATCTACAGTAACACCGAACAGTCAGTATTGAAATGTATCAGAATTGTGCACCGAATCATGAGATTTCAGATTCCATCCGACTGTGTAGCGTCTTGGGCAAGAGCCTTTTACCACTACTTCAGGTAGAAAAACTGAAACTGTGCAGAAGCCTTTCAGATAAATTCCATCTGTAATTCAAGGTACAGCTTTGTTACGTTGTCTGCCTGCATATGCACTTAGCATACTCAGTCACTTTTATGCTAATGTAAAGAATTAATAGTTCAGCTGATCAAACAACTGAATACCACTTTTAATTTCTGGAAAAAAAATTTGGGAAACTATTGTCCTCGGATGAAACTCCCTTGAACACTATCTCTTCAGGTCGACAAAATATTTTTTGAGAAGGTCAAAATAATGTAATGTGTATTTCTATAATTAAACTCAAACTGAATAATTAATAAATTAATCATTTCATTTTCTTAAATTTTTTTGTTTCGAAAATCTTAACTATATACTTGTGTTTTTTTTTTTGTTTTGTTTTTTTTATCGTAGGTTTTCTGTCCTACTTTACATTATGAATGTGGAGGATTTGTCCTTGAAAATTTCATTCTGAAGGGTTCTACACTTAGAAGAGTGTGTATGGAGGATATCCACAAGACAGAAGGTACCTTTACATAAGGAGCATCACGGAACTGTCCTTGCACACAAAACATAGCTCACTATTGTAAACAAATCCTGAAAGAAAAAGTGGCTTCCACACCTTCACAGGAAGATTTAAAATAACGAATCACAAGCCAACGAAGTAACCTTCCTACAAGAAGCAGAATCCCATTCTCTCTCACATGACATCCTTTCGTCTTAAAGCAAGGAAGGGTATATTGAATAATGTGACCCTTGACATATTTTAGATGAATAAAATACAGGGCGATCACAGCAAAAATGCCTTTGATCAGAGCTGGCTGGAGCTAAATAACAACTAATACATTCAACAGTAGCGAGTTGTTCCTGTCCTGTAGCAACTAATTACAGCAAAATACACTTGGTTATTTGTGAATTAAATCTTGGTTACAGACAAATCAATGATGTTGGTTGAGGCTGACAGACCACCTACGCTTTCTTTAAAGCAGACATAGCAATACCAAACAAATCAGTAGAAAAGAATGCACGTTGTCGGTATTTAACTTAGATCAGTACTAACCAGCAGATTTATGATCAAAGGCTTTCCTATTACGATCATCTCATCTTGTTTTTTCTTCTTTTAATGTATCCAGGATTATACTATTCAATGAATGTTTATTCAAGACAGTAGAAAGTGATTTGACGAATTTTTGTCTGCTATTTTTAGCAGGTTGGAAAAAACTGTATTTTCAGATGAAATTTCTGAATAAATAAATAAGTAAATTACTGGTTCTTTTTTTTTCTTTTGCAAAATACATCAAAGTTTTATTACCAACGGAGATAATAATTATTACATATATAACACATATGTATATGATACATATATAACACAAAACTACATTAAAATATAAACAAATTAGCATTATTGAAGAATAGTGGTAGTATTTATGACATAGGAAGTGACGTCATGCTGGGTCTTTTCTTTCTCTACGACTCAGCTGTGTGCACATGCGCAGTTTGCTAAATCTCATGCTAAGCGTAGTCGTCGCTTGCTGGAAGGGAGTTTTGTCAACATTTGATTGTTCTCCCAACAACCATGAGGACTGGTGTTGATTTGGATAGCCATTTCGAAAACCTTGATATGACATTAAGGTATGTTTGCATATATTTCTTAAGTAATAAACCTAATTATCATTCGTGCAGGATCCTTGCAAATATTTCTCTAAATTTAATGGAATCATTCGATTTTTTTTTGTGTCTTACATCCCGAACAATTTTAGTTTTATCAACCTAACTTTGAAGAATCCTCTAACTTCACGCTACAGCTTACGTTGCGTAATGCATTAACATTATTGTCTGTTTTTAGTATTAGTGTTATAGGACGATGTGGAAATATGAATTAATTCGACACCACGAATAGTTAGTAAATAGTTATTCATACCGATACAAACTTGTAAATATGTAAAAAGAATAATGAGTTGTCGCTCTGGACAATCTAGATGGCAATTTGTCGTGTATAAGTTCTCGACAAGTCCGTGATTTGGCACTTATTTGCTCCCAATTCAGCTGGGCTGATCAAAACTGTGACAGTCTGTCACAGTTTATTTACTTGTGTATTTATTTATCTATTATATATATTTTCTGACACTTCATTATTTTTTTCATGCCTTCATCTTTAAACTGTAGGATGGTGTTTGTATCTGCTATTTCTAGCCAGTGAAGGGACCACATAAAGGCTTGTTATGATCTGGTTTCGTTTGACGTCACTTATACCCTTAAAAGTAGAAAGTGAAAGCCAGTCTGATTTCCACTAATTTATAAATAAGAGTTCTATTTATGTAAATCGATATTCATGCAATACAGCCGATAGTCATAGAATCATGTAGACACCGCAATGCCGTATCTAAAACTAGGGACTGTAAAATGTAGTTGATCGTGGTAGCTTCATCCTAAAAATAGATGTTTAATTAGAATTCATAATGACAGCATATACGCTTGTCATTATTCAGTAGCCGTGTAAATTTATACTGTTAATATGTTCCTCGCACATTTAATTCGTTTCGTGTATGTTTCATATACTTATACGTTTATTCCTCACGTGTTTTGCAGTATATATAATAGGTAATCAACAAAGTGCTTTATACACTGTTCCATGAATGTATAATGTCCCTTGTGATCTGTGTCTCGTACACTCTTGCTAATTTCTTTCACCCCATTTTTAAAGGTTACGAAAACGTATCATATAGGTTAAATAATGTTTGATCACAAAATATTTTTTTAATTATTTTAAAATTTAAATCCGGAATACTTTCTTTATGAACTTAAAGAATAAATCTACTCGCAATAAATTTGTTTATCCATAACTATTTGGTAGCTAATTTTTATTTGGTGCATATGAAGTTTGGTTAGTATCGTATTTTGTCGACATGGGTGTCTAACTAACCTACTAGTAATATTACCAATGATCTTCCTTTCCCTTTTTATTTTCTGTTGAAGTCATCACATGAAGTATTTTCAAATAAAGTTTGAGCAATTTCATCTTTCTCTTTTTTTTTCTTTCTGCTGCTTTCTATTTTTAGACATTGTATTTATTTAGCGTTGCCTTTGTCAGTGTTTCTGAATCAGCTGATTGATGCTGTATCATTTTCAGCTCACCAGTGTTTAGGACTTGAAATTTTGCAAGTTATGATGCTAATTAACTTACGTATAAATTCTGGTTTTCAAATTTCTCATGAAAAATTCAAATAAATAGGTAGAAAATTTATTTAATTCAAGTATATTCAACTGTTTACGCGCGCACGCACGCACATACACACAGAGTAATTCGTGTAATAATGAAGTTTTAGTACGAAGCAGCAATCAAAATTCATGCTTTAACAAATAGACTGGTGGACATTCGTATTTCAATGGATGTCTGTTAAAAATGCATTTTGTTCAGAGTTTTTAATATATAACTATAGTGGTATCTTGTCTTGTACTAGAGTACATTGCTTAGTCGGGTTTAGTGAATTTGATCGGTATTGTACAGCGTCCGCCTCAGATGGATGAGTAGTAAAGTCTTCTCCAACGAGATTTGAACAGAGAACAAAAAATGATGAAACAGAACTATTTGTTTCTTCCATGAGAACAACGACATTTGTAAATACAATACATAATCGTTTTACTAGTGCTGTGAGCTGTTTTAACCAACTAGATATTAAATCTCAAAGTACGAGCCATAACTTATATATTCCATAAAATCGACTGAGATGATTATTTTGAAGTTGTTGTTTAACCTCAATCTGGTCTAGATCTAAGGCGTTCCAGTCGTGATTGTCCTATCCATGACGGCAATATGTGATTTGAGAAAAATATGGCTGCTATTTTTAGCAGGGTGATCAACCACGTAGAGGCTCTCTTATTGGCTAGAGTATTTCGAAGTTCAGGCCAATGGATGGCTTTCTGATAGTCATTTTAAGTTCGTTTAATGTCAAGGTCACCACATAACATCTGGAAAATGGGTGCTTCTAATTAAAATTCCAGTATGTTTGTATATATATATATATATATATATTATATAACACATAAGATATACACAAAAAATAAAACTTCTTTCTAATCATGTGAATCTCTTGGGTATTTTTCACAGTAATAACAATGCCAGCTGCAGGGTTTTTGCATTTGTGTCAAGCATAGTAATGACTAAGAGTTAAGATCTAGTCTGGGACGATTTTACCTTACTCTCTTTCATGATCGATTTTAATCGAAATAAATATTATTTAGCCATAAAAACTTATTTTCCATTGTATATTTTACTGCATCTCTTAAGATTGCATTTTGGTTGACGTAGGAAAGGTAGAATTGTTTAAAGAATTTAGAAAACAGTGAAGTTGGCTTCAACATTTATATAAGTACATAAAACATAAAAAAGCTAGCCAGAAAGAAGTATGCAGTAAGGCAAAAAAAAAAAATATATTAATCAATAATTAGTATTTTCATTTTCTAATAAGTATGGGAGGCAATTCTGGACAAGTTACGGTTTTATTGTGGCCTCATCAGTGAAGTCAGGTCTCAGTTTGAGGATAACAGCCTTTCTATGCTTTGTTTTCAACTACACTTTCTAGGCTCCCTAACAGCTGTTATGTAAACCAGTAACTTGACCCCTGTTTATATTGATGTCCCTCCTCATCTGGGAACAAGATTTCAAGAGACTCATTTGATATCACTGACTAACTACTGGGCTACTAACAGGGACAAAACAATAGTTAGCATCTAGCTAAAGTCTCCTATTTCCCTTCCAAACCATAAAAATACTAATAAATGAACAAGAAACACTCCACTGGACAATTCTCACTTCTCTACTCTTGTATCTGTAGACTCCAACCCTACTCTCCAACTACTAACATGCATACCACATGTCAATCCATCTGGTAACAAATCTCTCAGTATCAATGAATTTTTGAGAATATTTAGATCTAATTTCTACTGTACTTTATCTTGAACGAGCACTACTGTTCAGCAGTCAAAAACAAAAATGGAACAAACATTGCGAATGGGTGGAAATATGATGGTGATTAAAGAGACCTGACATGATATTGTAAGTGTTGGATTTTGATCAAAAGTATATGAGAGGAAAGTTCACATCCAGAACTTTCAAATGATATATAATTGTCCATGGAAAAAATGTATTTTGACATAAAAATGTGATCAAGCAAAAAGTGGGTTTTTGCATGATCAACCAGTGCTTGTTGTCCCTTCTATAGAGCTCTACAGTGATACCTACTAATACGAACTCGCTATCCATGCTACATTCTATATTCAAACATTCTGAAGGTGAAGTTTACATATATATTAAATCCATTTTCCCACCTCATTTAACATTCATAATAAAGTTACTCTGACTCGAACTTTGTCTTACCCACTCCTTAATTTTATTTGCTCTCTCTACCACTCTTTAAACATCCAAACACCAACATTTTTATTTTCTCTGTATGAAGGACATCTATCTCAACTCTCAGAAGAAGTTAGTTCAATGACTTTCAATGGACCTTATTTCTTTTTCTCACACTCCTCTCAAACCAACACAGGCCAAATGTTCTTCTATATTGAACAGTTTAAACCAGCAACATTAATTACTTGTTCAAATATTAGATGAATATAGAAAACTCTCAACATTCTAGATCTCTTTTTTTGTCTTTAAATCTGATCTTTACACAACCATTATCATCTCGACCATCTCATGATTGTTTGATATCTACATACCTCATATCATACTGCTACACAACAATTATTTCCCCTCAAATCTCTCAATATTACCAATTCTACCTTAACTACCCTTGGCAAATGTTCTCGTTATGTCCCTCCAAAAGAGTTAAATTTGCATCTCAAGGTCTAAGTTGCTGACTCTCTGCAAAGTAAACAAATATTAGAATATTATTCATGCATTTAACCTGGCGCTAATGTAGCACTCAGCAATGTAATAAAAATTTATGTGATTGATTGATTGATTGATTGATTGATTCACTTGTCATTACACTGTCTGAAAGATAATGCTAGTTCTTCTCACTAAATCTTTTACCATTTTTTTTACTTAGCTTTTACTCTACTGAATTAGCAATCTGTTCACCACCTCTGCTCTAGCTCACCCTGTGCACCCACCTGATTTGTCTTTCTTAGACTCTACACTAAACATTATGCCAAATGCATTAAACTAGACCTTTTGCTGGGGAAAAAAAACTAGAATGCAGTACAATCTCACATATGTCATTCTAAGATTATCCAAGCAATTAGACAAAAGCACCTTGTTCAAATGTAAAAGCAACAACCAGTAAAATCAGTTGATCTAAATTTTTGGAGTGTAGATTGGAGTTACTCTAGTCTTTAAAGTCAGCTAGTGATGACAGTAGGGACCACTGCATTCCATTATGTAAATTTAACCTGGTTAGCTTTGCTCAAGTAGTCTTATTTTGTAGTATTTTTGCTTTTACAAAGCTATATTTTGGTTTCTGATAGAAGAAAATCTGTTTTAGAGGAGTGGTTTAATGATTCTTGTATAGGTTTTGAACAGAATTACAAAAGCTCTTAACACTAATTTAATAAAGCATTTAGAATTATGCCATTCTATGCCTAATTTCTGTTTAAATATTTAATTTGCCTTCCATAGATCATTTTCAATATTTTTTGTATATTCCTGCTTTAATGTTTTTTTTTTTTTCTTTCTTTTCCTAGTTGCTGTCGCAAACGACCTCGGAATCTTGAGGATGAATTTGATGAAAGTATTCCGATATCTAAAAGAATAAATAGCCTCTATATTGAGTAAGTTTAAAGCAATCATTTCTGTATCAAAGTTTTCAATAATATTGTATGTTATGGAACTAAAGAGATTTTATAATTTGCAGAAGTTTGTAGACTAAGTTGGGTTTAGTGATAAAGAGATTTTCCTGTTCACACATTTCCTGAACTTGTGTACTTTTCAGCATAGTCATCAGCAGATCCAAAGCTTGCTTGAATTAGATTCTTCAAGTCAGCCTTGCAGCAATTACCAATGGAATACTCCTCAGTGGAACTAGAGTTTCATCAATTCTTACAGAGAAGTCTTCTAGATAGAATTATAACTTTAGTTAAGACAGTATTAATTTGATCACAAGGGTATCTGAAACAAAAATAGTGACGACTAGCATTAATCATTAATCAACCTTGGCATATATTTATTGTTAGGATTAAAGTGTCTTAGCAAATTTTCTCCAACTTCAGGGTGCCACCAAATAAAGACCAAGTTATTGATGAACAACATTAAAAATTAGCCTATCATGAAATATTAGGTGAAGAATCTAGTCACATGAAATGTTTTTCTTAAAACCATTTTTCTGTTGGCCATCTTGAATGAAGAGCATTATTGTTCTTAAAATTGCATTTAGTTATTTTACTTGACTGTTTTTAGTTGGTTGATATGGAGATCTCAAGACAAATTGAGATCCTTGGTTTGAGTAGAGTGAAACTGGAGCACCAAACCTGAGAAATGTGTTGAAGCAACTCTCATACCAAAATGCACAGTTACAAAGGGAGATCTTGAGCATTCATCTATAATCACAATCAGTTAGTGGTAAGAGTTATATAAGATTAGAAGACCTTTGAAGTTGATACTGAGGCACTCAAATAATTATGTGAACTTGATAAGTCCATGAAGAGGATGGGAGGAGTATATGATACAGTTATCACAGATTTTTGTAACATCTCCTGAAAAAAATTACAAGTCCTTAAATCTGATGTAGTGCCATAATCAAGTTATTGCAGAATGATGCAAAAGATTACCTGAATTTGTGATACCAGGGAATATTATAGAGGAACATCTGGTAAAAGCATCACGAGCAACCTTATCTTTGCTTGATATGTTTCAGACACTATAGTTGTAGAGTGGTGCTATTTCAATGTGCCAGTGAAAATCTTGTTGCTTGTTTTTCCTCTACTTTTGCGACTAACCCTTTAAATATGAGATCACTTGTGGGTCGATGTTTCATGTAAAATAGTCTTGAAATAAATTTTTTTTAATTCTCTTAAAACTTTCTGTGATAGCCCTAGCCTTCTTTTCAGTTGCTGGGAGACTTTGTTCAGGGCAAAACAATTTTCTGAGGAATAAAGGAACAGGTTTATTACACTGTGGAAGGATAATTGAAATTACAGTTTCAAAAGCATCAGTATTAGTATGTAGTGGCCCTTCAGATAAGATCAATGAAACTGGATCATTAACTATTAATGTTTTAAGCAGAGGTAAAGCAAATAAGTGACATTTTTGCAAAGGAAAATGAAGATTTCTAGCAGTTGACCAAGTTCAGAGAATGGACACCCAGTTAGAGAAGTAACTAAAGAAATCTAAGGGTCATAATAGTTATTTAGCATTGCATGGCATCAGGTAATCAAGGAAAGGTTTCAATTTTCCTAGATTAAATTGCACGTAATTATTTTATACTGTGTAACTTAGATAACAAATGGGTGTTTAGTGGTGGGGACATTTGTCATTATTCACTAATCTGTTATCTTGTTTCAGTCGTAAGACTGTAACCATGCTGAGGCACTGCCTTGAAAATTTTAATCAAACTTATCAACCTGGTGCTTATTCTATTGGTTTCTTTTGTCAAACTGCTAAGTTATTGGGACATATACATGCCAACCCTGGTTGTTAAATGGTAGTGGGGGACAGAGACACACACATAGATATGTATATAGTTCAAATTTACAGAAGACAAAAGACGAAGACAGGTGAAGGAACAACAAGCTGGTGTATTAGCTTAACACTCAGAAAAAACGAAAAAGTCTTTGATGTTTCAAGCCTACGCTCTTTGACAGAAAAGATTTGGAGAAAAAATGTATAGGCGCAGGAGTGGCTGTGTGGTAAGTAGCTTGCTTACCAACCACATGGTTCCGGGTTCATTCCCACTGCGTGGCACCTTGGGCAAGTGTCTTCTGCTATAGCCTCGGGCCGATCAAAGCCTTGTGAGTGGATTTGGTAGACGGAAACTGAAAGAAGCCCGTCGTATATATATATATATATATGTATATGTTTGTGTGTCTGTGTTTGTCCCCCTAGCATTGCTTGACAACTGATGCTGGTGTAACTTAGCAGTTCGGCAAAAGAGACCGATAGAATAAGTACTAGGCTTACAAAGAATAAGTCCCGGGTTGATTTGCTCGACTAAAGGCAGTGCTCCAGCATGGCCGCAGTCAAATGACTGAAACAAATAAAAGAGTAAAAGAGGGATTAACAGTTCAACATGATGAAATGGCTGGAAGAAAAAGGCTTAATGAAAGGGAGATAATAATGGTGACCCAGATGAACTAAGGTGCACAAGCATGTGTGTGTGTATTGTGAATGGGGGCGAGTACATGCGTATGTATGTGTGGACAAGCTTAAAATTATGTGGCCCTGTGTGTGTGTGTTTATTTTTATAAGTAACCTAGTGCGTACATATGTGGAGCGATGTGCATTTCATGTACTGGTGTGTATGTGTGTCTGCCTATGGACGTATGTGCAGGGTGCGATGGGTAAATTGTCGCCATTTTATAATTTTAATTTCGCGCATGCACATTGTTTGTTTTTGATTTTGTTGACTACACTGTATAGTAGCATCACTTGGGCACTGTCTGAGAAAAACAATACCATGACACATTTCACTCTGCCAGAAATTTGAAAACAACATGCTGTACTGCTTGGCATTCGCACTGGAAGCTCCAATATGAGCATTTCAGAGTGTTTGGGGTCAATCTGAGTGCGGTGCATGTACCGAGAGTGATAAAAATCAAACATCCAGTCAACATCACGGTGTGTGGAGTGATCACTAGTGGTGGTGACGTTATGCCTCCATTCATCTTCCCACACAACTTCAGACTCAACACAGGCCTACATCAAGTGCCTGGAGGAGGTAGTGCTGCCCTGGGTCAAGAGGGTGACTGCTGGAAGACCCTATGTCTGGCAACAGGACTTTGCACCATTTCACACAAGCAGGAGAACACAGTCATGGCTGTCAGACAATTTCTGCAACCACATCACCCCTAACATCTGGCCACTCCCCAGACTGCAACCCTCTTGATTATTATGTGTGGGGCACAGTTAAGCAAGAGACCAACAAAACTCCTTGTAACACCAAAGATGAACTGAAGGCAAGGATTATGGCAGCATTCAGCAACAAGGAGACCATCCAGAAGAGTTGCAGGAGATTCCAAAGTCGTCTGGATGCTGAGGTTGAAGCCAATGGCGATTTTGCTGAATAAATTTATTCTTTAGTATTTAGTAATTTTGGTGATAAGTATATCCGTTAAAATGAGATGTCAGTGTTATTTTCATTTTTGTGTAATTTAGACGACAATATATTCACTGCACCCTGTACATATGTGTGGGGTTATCATGTGTGCACAAATGCATGGGCCTGTGTATGTATACAAGTAACCTAGAGTGTGATGTGTATTTGTGCGTGTGCATGCATATGCAAATGCTTGTACTTAGCAGTTGATGTGTGCTTGTTCAGGTGATGTGTATGTGTGTCTGTGACCCTATAGTGTCCATGTGTATTGTGTATGTTTGTATGCAAAAGTAGTTGTGTTTATGCATATGTTTGTATATTGTTTGTGTTCAGGAGTTTTGTGCTTTTTGGAGTGCATACTGTGTGTTGTGGGAGAATGCATAGAGGTGTGAGGTGTAGGTAGGCAGATATTGGGTGCTTGAGTGTATGGTGTGGGAAGGTGTGTGTGAATGCATGTGAGTGGGTGTGGGAGTATGCATAATGGTGTGTGGTGTGTACTGAATTGAATAATATGTAGGGGTGTTTATATAGTGGTGTGTGTTGAGGGTACCGAGTTAGGCAGTGTGGGGGTGGAGAGGAGGGGCAGTTGAATGTGGGAGGTGCAAGGGAATCTGTGGGGTTGGTGTTAGATGAAGAGAGGTGGCAAATTGAGACCATAAGGAGCAAAGGAATAAAGGAAGAAGATTAATTCCTGTTCATGGCAAAGGCATGAGTCCAGGTGGTCTCTGTGCAGAGACAGTTCAAACACAGACAGATGTAGTGAATGACTGGTGGAGTGGAAGTGGCATGAGACCAGGGTGTCATTGCCAAGTTGATGTCTTGGTCAGCCAAGCAGCATTCCATTTGACCACTGTACTATATATATATATATATATATATATATTATGTGTATTTCTTCTATCTTAATGAATAAAAATTCTTCTGATAGAATAAATGGGTTAATAGAAACCAATGTAGCAAAGAACACAAAATAACTGTGGTTTAGTTCCTGTTTTTAAGGCAGGAACTCCTTGAAATTTTGGGTATTTGAGTATAAGAATTTAAGGAATGGAGAAAACGCATGTTATAATTGCATACTTTATTCCTACATATGTTTCAAAGGATTACAACCTGTGTTCTTTGCTACATTGGTTTCTATTAACCCATTTATTCTATCAGAAGAATTTTTATTCATTAAGATAGAAGAAATACACATAATTATATATATATATATATATATATATATATATATATTGTACCTTATGCATAAGGTATTTGAGGACATACCTTTGTTGGGTCATTACTGCATTTTTTGTTAACTCTGTACAATCCTTATTCCAGAAAATAATAATGGCAGACCCTCAGCTTAAGAAATGAGGAAGCATGTTGTTATTGTGATTATAAAGGCTGAGCACAACGATTTAGAAATATCTTGATTTTTAAAAGTCACCAGATCTTTCATCTACAAAGTTTGTATGGAGCTAGAGACTGAAGATGGAAACGTATCACCAGTATTAAAGCATAAAAAGCATTCTAAACGCTCTGAAATCATCAGAATGCTTGAATTTATCCAGCAAGTTCAACAGACCATTGATTACAGTCCCAGAAAGTCCATGAGGTCAATTGCAAAAGATTTCCATGTGTCAGAAGGAACAGTCAGAAATGTTGTCCATGAAGACATCAGACAGAAGTCTTATATGATGAGGAAAAGTCAGTTTGTCAGAAAAAGCAAAAGAAAATCACTACATCAAATCTAAAACGTTCTTAAACAAACGGAAAAATCCAGCAGAAGATGATTTGATTTGGTTTTTCTCAAACGAGAAAGATCAAAAAGTTAACAAGAAATGACAGATGGTTATGTGCAGACCCTTCTGAAGTTCCAAGTGTTATGCATACAAAATTCCCTGCAACTGTCATGGTTTTAGGGGTTGTAAACAATGAAGCTCCTTACTTCTTTCCACAAGGCCTTAGAGTTAACTCTGTCGCCTACATTGAGGTCCTGGAAACAATAGTTATGCCCTGGATAGACAGTATATGCAATGGAAAGCCATATGTGTTTCAGTAAGACTCTGCACTATCACAAATGGCTCTAGTAAGACAGGAATGGATGACTGAAAATTTTCACGATCACATAACCCCTAACATTTGGCCTCCTAATTCCCCAGATCTCAATCCATTGGACTATTACATGTGGAGCGTTGTTGAGAGAGAGTGGTCAATGAACAAGCCCATAACACCAAAGATCCTTTGAAAGCTGCCATAATCAGAGTAATGTCCAAAATGAGCCAGGACCACTTGATTCATATAGAAGCAGTTGTTGAAGCTGAAGGTTGCTTTATTGAATAACATTATAGAAAAGAAGGATTATTTTTATCCTCATAGCACTTTTTGCTAAATAAAGTTATCTGTTATTATATATCTGTTTTTTTTTTATATAAACATAAATCTATCCTCAAATATCTTATGCACCCTGTATATACAGGTATGGTGATGCAAACAGGAAAAATTTTGAGTATAAGTATATTTTTATTAACATTTAGCTGAAGCAACAGAGTGACTCAAGGTCCAAGAGTTTCATGCATTGGCACTTATCAAACTAGTTACAGGTGGAAGAGCTGTGGGTTTATATAGCTGATGAGAATTACATTTTCTAGCTTCAACTAGAGGACTTTTAGGAAAGTCATGTCTCAGATTCATAGACGAACACAGGTTAAGTAAAACATTTACACTTAACATTTGAGAGAAAAGCCTCACAAGGTGGTTTGAAATCTGTAAACAGGCTGTTTGAGTAGCCAGCCAATATGAAGACATTACTCCACTTTGGGAGCAGGAATCTTTCAAACATCATCTTTGAAACTGATGGCACTGAAACATAGAACATTGGTTAGCCAAATATATGCTGATATATGTCCATTTCCTTGATGTATGCTTGTTGTAGTAAGGATTGTGGATGCTAATGTCACTCTCTTTGAGCAATATTCTTGTGAAAAATGTCCAACTGATTTGTAGTTTCAGCAAACTTTGTTCTTTGCTGGATAAACAGAACAGACAGAAGAGCTGAGTAGAGATATAATATCTTCATGTATAAATTGATTTGTTCATCGACAGCAGCTGTATGATCATTGTTAATGGAGTTAGACTCTAGTTTTAGTGCAGTTCCAGATGGAGCATTAAAATGTCTAATGACCCTGCATTTCTCTGAGCAACATCCAAAGAACAAGCTTGAATAACTGACTATTTCAAATTCAGTAAAGATTTTTCAAGAAGTTTTTGTCAAAATGATTAGAGGAGACCTTAGAAATAGATGATTTTGTGATGCACTCTTCTTCATGTACATCAGCAGTTACAACTCAAAATTTACTGTGTCTGGCAAGGTTGTGTAAATTATGGTGTAAGATTCAATGTATTCATCTGTTTACAGTTTTCATGACTGCAACTGGTATCAGCAAACTTTATATTGTACTGTTTCATGAACTATAACCAGAAATTCAGTGCAGACTGCAGTTTACAGTCAACTTTTATTATCAATATACATAGATTATTCCTTAATCTTGACAATACTTGACCTGAGTTTTTCTAATGTGCTTGTAGTTGCTTTCAATTAAATTAACTTAATTATTTTTCTTTATTTTTCAGGGGAAGACCTGATTGCTCTCATGAGGTAATTATTTGCTACTGCTTCTTAAGAACATAATGTGCTTATGAAAGTTAGTTATTTCTTTCAAAAATTAAGAATAGTAAAAATAAAATTTTGTGTGTTGGGGATAGGTTTACATTTCTGTTAGTACATGAAATTTTGTCCATATAGATGAATGAACTTGTTCATTTACTATTACCTTCTTATTATGAATATGATCAAATATTTCTTTAAATTCTTGATATTTTATAAAAGCCTGTATTTATTTCAGCTGTAAATTAATATTTGATATTTAGGTTCAGTTAATTTATTATCTACAAAAGAAGAGATAGATAAACTATAGTAAATTTTGGGTATAAATTGTTTAACCCTTTAGCATTCAGATTAATCTGTCAAATGTAATGCTTATTTATTCAAAATGTTTTGAATTAATCATGCATTATCTTGTAGCTTTGAGATTTCAATGATGTAATTATATATTTTTAAATGAGATTGTAGGTTAGGTGTGAGATGCTGGATATGGCCAGTTTAAATGTTAAAGGATTAAAACATTTCTATTGGATGAAACTTAAGTTACTGATTCCTAGGAAAGATTTTTCAGCTACTGTAATCATTTGAATATTATGACTGAAGCCTATGTTGCAGTACTGTAGTTTTTCTGTTGATAAAAGTTGTCTAAAATGTAGTTTACATGAAGCATTTAAGATATGTTACTCCTAGAAGGGGACTAAAAGTAGAGCTGGGTGGAAAAAGTTTCACACTAAATGCTTAAGGAAGCTCTAGTATTTTTTTCTGTTTTTTGACAATTTACTTTGTTAGAAATGAGCTGTAGAGCGTAGTTGAAATGAAGAACTGATCTTGAGTTAGATAATATAATGGTAAATAAGGCCAGCAATAGAGTTTTATAGATTAGCAGGAGTCAGCAAAACCATAAAATAATAGGAAAGCTGACTTTCTTGGTTTGACACAGAGTTAGTAGCTGTTCAATATTATAAAATCAAGCCTCTAATGATTACAGAACAGATTGATTGAGCATCAAGTTCTCTCACCTACTAATGCAACCAACAGATATGTTGAAGGTAATTATTAAATTCTATTTATTAGCTGATATCCTTCTGAGAGTGGAGTCAGTTTGCTTCACAGTGTAGGTGATTTATTGGTGTGGTGTTAGTATAGCCTGTTATAAAGTAGGGAGCCATGTCATTGATTAGCTTCATCAGCTCATTTTATCATATGGTATTTAGCTGCATAAGGTGAAGTATGATGTATCTAGTTTGTTGTCCATTCACTTTTGCATATCTGAATGTTTTAGTACTAACTATAGACGTGATTGTATTGGACTTCCTTGATGTGGAATAGCTGCAATTACTTGGTATTCTTTTAAAAAAGAAGCCTTTGTCATTCAGCAACAACATAATGTTGTCATTCTGATGTTCTAATTGACTGGATGATATATTTTGAATGAAAAAGAGCTGGGCATTTATGAGAGAAATTATCCATAGAAGATTTTGTAAGTAGAAGGGTTACTCTTACAAATATTAGGTAACACGGAAAAAATAATTCTGAATTGAGACATGGAAACATGTTGTCTTAGAAAAACAAATGATGATATATGAGTGGTTTGTTTTAGCTTAGTTAGGCTGTTAGATTTAAGATGGTGTTGAGAAATGTGTTTATCTAGAGCTATAAATAACAACAATCACAATGAAATGATCTTTAACATTGATTTAAATGGGTAGAAGAATCTACGAATTACATTGTTTATATTTTATTGTATTTTGTGACAGGATTGGCATTGTTTACAAAGGAGCTTAATTATTGATCAATGCTACATTTTTTATGTTGACTGAAGTTTATGATCATTAATTATTTATTTTTGTTTCATGCATGTTAATCTTGAAAAGTTAAATTATTGCTTCAAATTTTATCAAATATAGTTACCAATGTTTAGGGGTTCTAAGCAATTGAGAAAATTGGTTTATCTTTACTTTGATAAAATCTGTCACAAAAATCTGAAACTAATTTAAATGTTATTTTCTTTAAATTGAATATCTTTCTTTGTTGCAGTCAACACCAAGCCCTGACCCTCCTGTAGCTGAGAACAATCACCCAGATCAAAATTATAAGCTTTGGCAGCAGCAACAATTCCATCATCTACCTCCACAAGTAGACTGTTTAAACAACACTCAATCAAAACTCTATTCAGAAGCCTCTGGATCCTCTGCTAATATGTCTGCAGCAATAGTCAACCACCCTCATCCTTATAACCCACAACAGCAAACTCCTAACTCCTTTTTGGACACAAGGCATACTGCTGATCATACAGTCATAAAAAAATATGAGCCTGAACTTGATGAATCATCTAATCCATTTTATTATCGTATAAATGAAGTTTTATTTAAGGCCCATGCTGCTCGAATTGGGCGCTTAACAAAAACATCACCTTCAGACAGTAGCCATTTTTCTTTTAGCAGATAATTTTTTTTAACATATTAAAAAAATTATTTTTTCTAATTAAGCATTTCTGCTCTCTGTAAATAGATATTTTCTCCCATGTTTATTTAATGTATACTTCCTTCATAAGGTATGCTTTTAATAGATTCCAACTGGTGAGTTCCTTTCATATATAGTCAATGTTATCATTTACTTGGCTGAATAATTATTTAGAACTATTTACATATATCTTAATTAATATATGGATGATCTTCATTAACTTCATTAGTGTATCAGCTAACTTTTTTAACTATTTGGATTTTGTTCTTTTTCATCATCACTTGACAACATTTTTAAATATATTAAAATAGTAATGATGAGAAACTAGGTAAATGTATTTTATTTAAAATTAAAAGAAATCTGTTAGATGCATAAACTCATCAGGATTTTATCATGAATAAAAACAACTTCTTGAATTTTCCTTGTTTGGTCATGATAACTCAGATACAAAAACTTCAGAAAATTATTTTTACTGAAGTTTGTAATAAAAACATTTTTGTGTGTGAATGTGTATGTATCTTTTATCTTTTACTTGTTTCACTCATTTGATTGTGGCCATGCTGGGGCACTGCCTTGAAGGGTTTTTTTAGTCGATTAAATTGATCCCAAAATTTAAAGCCTGGTATTTATTCTATCAGTATCTTTTTGCCATCAGGGATGTAAACCAGTTGTCAAGCGGTGGTGGTGGGACAAACACAGACACAAAGATACACACACACACATTGATATATATATATATATATATATATATATATATATATATATATACACACACACACACACACACACAATAAGCTTCTTTCAGTTTCTGTCTACCAAATCCACTCAAAAGGCTTTGGTCAGCCCAAGGCTATAGTATAGTGGGACTGAATCAGGAACCATGCAGTTGGAGAGCAAGCTTCGTACCACACAGCCATACCTATGCCTGAAAGGTACCAAAGTGGTAAAAAAAACTAACAGTTTGCAATGTTTTGTTGCATATTTTCAAAGTAATTATCCATAGAATACTACTTTTCTTCTGATTTTCAACAATTTTCTTGTTTCTTGTCATGAATGTTATGCTATATTAATCATCAAATATATTTTATTTTCTTAATTAGCATGTTAAAATAGTCCTTATATTGATATGACTCCGTTTTTTGATGCTCATGATTCAGATAAATGAAGAAGATCCACATCTGACTTAAAACAATCAATTTAATGTTTCATTGAAGTAGTGTAAACAATATTTAAACTAACTTAAATCTGGCAATATGTTTATTTGCTATAGTCCATACATTTGGGTATTTGATTGGTTGATCTTGTTATAATAGAAGCAGCAGATTCATGATTATATTCTCTTAGACATTAGAATATTTCTTTATCAATAATAGGATTTTGTTCCTGTATAGAAATAGTAAAGCATTTTTGTTACCAGTGACGGTGTGCGTAAAAAGTGGACATTAAAACAGTGAATCCATTGTTTTTTATAGGCTTCATTAAGTTTTTGTTTTTTTATCTTCAAATAATTAGTGCGCAAGATATTAAACTTGTCAGAACCAAGTCTGCTATTATTGTAGATTAAATTATTATTTTTGAAAACCCAGCTAAATGTTACTAGGTTAGTAGCAAATTGCCTTTGTAGTTTTCTAAAGATATAATTATGCCGGTACCATCTAATTTTAAACTAACTTGTAGTTAATCCTATGCAAACTAAATACTGTTAGACCATATTTCCTACATCCCCCAAAAAATATTGTTTTTAACGATGATATAAAGAAAAGATGTGAGAACATTTATTTCATAAGTAAACATTGAGTGAGATAAAATGTTTTTAAAAATGAAGAAAATCTTGAATACAGGAGAATAGCTGTAGGGGTATTTTACCCAATTTTCTAAAGCTGTTTTCAACAGATGAAGAAAAATGTTTTATGTAAAAAGCGCCTAGTACATTCTGTAAAGTGGTTGGTGTTAGGAAGGGCATACAGCTGTAGAAACCAAGTCAAAACAGGCTGTGGAACCTAGTGCAGCCCCTAGCCTTGCCAGCTCCTGTTCAACCCATGCCAGCATGGGAAATGGATGTTTGATGATGAAGGTGCAAGCATGCTGTCTTTTTGAGAAATTTACTTCTCAACCAGATGGCTTCTACAGTACCTTGGGATAAGTATCTCATACTATAGCACAGAGCCAACCGATGTCAAAAGAGGGAATTTTACAGTTGGAAACTAAGAAGCATGGAGTGTGTGTGTGTGTGTATATATATATATGTGTGTTCATATAATGATATCTACACAATGTATTGGTGAGATAAAACATGTAATCGTGACCAAAATAGCAAAAATTCATCCACAAAGGTCTGTAGTAAGCTCCTTATGGATCGATCTCCTTGATTATATATCAAAAATTTTAATAAGAGTTTTGACGCTAATATCCATTTATATTAAAGTTTATTACCTATGTCAACATTTCTGTATAAGGTCAAATTCAACTCTCAATTCAAGTTAAATAAGTAAATTACCTTACACATCCTCAGGGTAAAAAGTAAACACCAAAAAAAATTTATAATCTCCAAGTCTGATCCATATTCAAATTCCTCCTTAAATAAAAGTCCATCTAAAGGAGAAAACCCTAATAATATTATTAATTATAAACAATCAAGTATTACAAATTATTCATTCCTGGTAATAAATTCTAAACTAATGGAAATCTATATTATATTATCTCTAGAAACTTTAGTAAATAAATACAAATATACAATTTGATTATTAGTGATAAATTATACATTTAATATATCCTGTCTTTTAAACCTAATATTATATTATAATACCCGATCATACTGAAATTTATAATTTATTTAAACCAGAAAAACGTATGTCTAAGAAAATGGCTACATCTGAATGCATTGTATGTGAGTTTATTTATTAACTTACCCTTAGAGAATAATATAAAAAATAATTCTAGATTACACAGCGAGCAATATCTCTTACCTTTGTCATAAGGGAAAGATTATTGGAAAATCTTTACTTCTATATGCAGCTGTCATCCTCAATACATGTCATATACCTGTACCAGTACAAATTGCATCTGATTTCTTTTATACATTTGTAATCGAACGACCGTGCGAACAAAGAAGATGGCGATGATGGTTGGATGCACTTCCTAACGCCAACCACTCTGAGAGTGTAATGGGTGCTTTTACATACCACCAGCATGAAGGCCAGTCAGGCGGTACTGGTAACGATCATGCTCAAATGGTGCTATTAACATGCCACTGGCACGGGAGCCAGACAGCTGCTCGGACAGTGCTCTTAGCGCTCCACTGGTACAGGTGCCAACACGATTTCGATTTCACTTGCCTCAACAGGTCTTCGCAAGCAGAGTTTAGTGTCCAATGAAGGAGAGGTTGGCATAGGTGCCAGTCATCAAATTTGGTTCGATTTCGATTTCACTTACCTCAACAGGTCTTTGCAAGCAGAGTTTAGTGTCCAATGAAGAAAAGGTATGCTTAAGTGGACTGGCTACACCCCTGGCAGAGGCCTCGGATTATGGTCTCACTTGGCTTGCCGGGTCTTCTCACGCACAGCATTCTGGGATACAAAAGGTATTGTGTTTATTGACTATTTTCAAATGGACTACACCATCACTAGAGAGTACTATGCCACAGAGGAGCTAACAATGGACCAAGACGTTTGGTGATATAAGGTTCTAGAGAAGACCCATCTGCAAAACTGTGCTGGAAGAGTTGTCCCACCCACATGTGACAAGAAACTTTTCACGTCCTACCCCAAGAAACCAAACTACATCTCTTCTAAACAGCATCTTTCTCTTTTTTACATTTCCTCTTCATAAACTATGATTGTCTTCCAATCCCCTTTCTTGCTTTCACTGCCCTCTACTCTGGTTTTTGCCAGTCACTGCAATCTCCACTCCCTACTTGCATCTTCTTGGCAACATCTAACAGTGCATATTATACCTCTTTTCTTTACCATCACATCTATGCTCTGATCCTTGTTCTGTGTGAGTATATCCTGGCACTTCTCTATCTCTCTTACACTTTTGCTGTTTCCTACTCTCTCTCTCTCTTCCCTCTGGCTGGGTAGCCATGTATCTCCTCTACAGCAGCACACCTATTTCTGCCCTTGTTCTTATTTGCTCTCTCTCTTTCTCACTAGGTGACCATGTACTTCCTCTATAGCAAAACACCTATTTCTCTGTTGCACTCTAACTTTTCATCATCTGATACTGGATCACCTCTTTCAGTGTCCCCTCCATTATAGCAAGACACCTGTTTTGCCTCTTTGTCATCCTCTGACATGAGTTTCCCTCCTCAAATGCCCCTCTCATAATTCCTTGTCTTGCAAGTTACTTGGTGACCCTGCCAGTGCTGGTACCACATAAAAAGCATCCAGTTCACACTGTAAAGTGGTTGGCATTTCAAAGGGTATCCAGCTATAAAAATCATGCCAAAACTAACCTCGCCTGAGTGGATTCATAAAAAGCACTGACTCCATTCTGCAGAGTGGTTGGTGTTAGGAAGGGTATCCAGCCATAACTGTACCAAAACAGAGTAGCATAGGATAGTTTTTCTACCCGGCCAGCTCCTGTGAAGCATCCTATCCATGCATGCATGGAAGATGGACATTAAACGATGATGATATATGATGGGCTTCTTTCAGTTTCCCTCTACTAAATCCACTCACAAAGCTTTGGTCAGCCCAAGGATAAAGTAGAAGACACTTGCCCAAGGTACCATGCAGTGGGGCTGAACCTGGAACCATGTAGTTGGGAAGCAAGCTTCTTACAACAGAGCCTTGCCTGCACCTGCATTTTCTTTGTTAATAGTGACACATTTGTAATTCTTTATTCTTGTTCACAGTTAACGTGCCTAAATCAACATACTTTTTTTCATAGTCACTGACTATTATTATACATAATTCATACTATTTCATATCTTTTGTACCACTGCTTTACACATCTAGGTATTTCATACTTCTCAAATTTAAGGAATCAAAAATCTTACTAATAAAACTGCTACTCTACACTTCTCTAGCTTGTATACCTGATATCTATCATTCCATCTGGCTGTTTTCCTTTTTTTTTTTTTTCGGTTTTTCCATAGTCTATCTCTTACCTTCTGTAGCTGTTCCAAAGCTCTCTAAACAAAAATGATTTTCTTCATTGTAGAAATGCTCAAATCAAGTATTTGTTAGTGCTGTATGGGAGCAGGCCTTCAGTCAGATTTTAGTACATACTCAAATTGTGGTTCTACTTTCATTGTAAACTTTAATAGTTTTTAATTCATTTTGGAAGCACATTACTTACCAGGTATCTATTTTGTAATCATTGACTGTCCCTATTTTTCACCACAATAAAGTCAATGTCATCAGACTGGTACAAGACCAATTCATTGGCATCATCATCATCATCATCATTTAATATCCTCTTTCCATGCTGGCATGGATTAAATGGTTTGACTGGAACTGGTAAGCTGGTAACCATCAATGGTCACAACTATAATTCCATGGGTGTCATTTACATGACACTGGCAATGACCATGACTACAGTTTCACTTCATAAAATTTATGCTACAGATAGTAAATAAATTTTAGATTCATGCCCTCTTCAATCTTTGAATTGTTACCATAGCCTCCTTGCAGAGATTTTTAAAGTGGTAGTCTTTAACTTAGTCTCTATGAGGTTATTGTTGTCAATGATTTTGAAGAAACTAGCTGACCAGCTATCAATTAAGAATAATATACTTCACAATAACTGCAAAGCTATTGGTTATCCAAAAAGACTTAGTCATGCCTTTTTCCTATGAGTTTAACCATTACTCTATTTGGTGAACATAGTATGATGTGCAACATGCTTATATTCTACCTTACACATTTTCATTTTGTTAACATAAGAATGATATAAATGAAATTCAGAAAAGGCTTAATATTTAATACATAGTCATTAGTAACAGCGGTGTAGTTATTGCTTAAATCCTTTGGGTCACACAGGTGTCACTGAAAACTTTCATCATGTAACTTACATGCATCAAATCAATTTGAGGCATACCTCTCTCCAATCTGGAGGAGTTTAACCCTTTAGCATTCAGATTACTCTATAAAATTATTTTGAATTATCATAAATTATCCTTAACTTGAAGATTTTGGTGATATGATTTTATTTTCAGAATGATATTGTAGGAAAGGTGTCAGAGGCTAGATCTAACCAGTTTGAACGTAAAACACATAGAATATTCAGACCAAATATGGTCAGTTTAAATGCAAAAGGGCTAACTCAGCTCTAGAAGATAATGAAACATTTTTACTGTGCTCTTGCTGCTTGAAGTAGCAGGCAATACCAATTTTTAGCAGGAACACCAACTGAAAATAACTTTGGTATTGTGTCACAATATGTTATGGTTATCCACAAACTACTGAACTCTTGGTGGATGCTGATTTTCTGATACTCAATCCATTTAGCCATGTATTCTGCAATAGTAGTAGATCCCAATAAGTTTATTGATTCCTTAGAGCTATACCTATGTGTGTGTGTATAGATAGATAAAGATATATCTATCTTTACTATATACTCTACTGCTCTATAACTTACAGTGTACTTCCCTTTCAGATTTATGATTTATTGACTATATATATATATATATATATATATATATATATATATATATATATATATATATCTATATATATATATGTAGTGAAACTAACCTCTATCACCATTATATACAAACAAATGCGAGCGTAGCAGAGAACATCTCTTTCCCTGTCATCACCTGACTGACTATTATTTGGGCGGCAATTGTCTCCACACCGTTTGAGCCAGGACGCAAATCGACCAACCGTAGCCCCTAATAAGGTCACGTGAGAGTGTTCTTCTGATGCTTCTCTGGAGCCTATCTGTATCTATAAATAGCCTGCTAGATACCCGCCAATTTGTTGCGGCTCAGATCTTCTAAGATCTGGTCGTTTGACCACACACGCGTAACACAGCACCAACCAACCAGCCAGTTCCAGCGACGATATCAACAACCACTTCAACTACAACTACCAGCCTCAACATGACTTCTGCACGTACACAAGCTACCAACAGCTACCAAACAACCACCGCAGCTTCTCAACCCTGTTTGTGTGATTTGCTCACCATGAAATAACAGCCAGAATTCAGCCTGCGAAGAACATCTGTATTCAAGAATCCGGCCCGGCATAGAAGCCCCAACATCATGACGAGTGACAGCTCTGCCTTAACCTTAACTTCTTACATACAGACCTACAATCTAACTGTGTACCTCAACAGAACTGGTATTTCCTTATCCGTGTTACTGACTCTTAAATATACTCTGTAACTCTTACATACACATACATGTATTACTTGCACACACTCTTTTGTTTACATGATGGCCTGTCTTGTATTGTATTTCATTATGTCGCATTCACTCACACACAAACATACAGTTTAATGCTCCAATAAATCTTACCGTTATTCATCTTTATCGGTTGAGTCCTATCTTGTCCTTCCTGGCAAACTTCTTATTTCTCTATGTTATAGTATTATAACATATAACATTATATTTTGTGTCGACCGTGTGACGCATTTTAAAAAGGAGCCTGTTTTTCCATTCGTCACCATTTCTCCTTTTGGTTCGCACGGTCGTTCTTACATATATATATATATATATATATATATATATACACACACACACACACATGTTTCACTAAAGTTTCTATAAGTCATCAAAAATTCTATTGATCATTGGCATTGAGTTTCAGATGAATGCTTATCCCTATAAAAGATGAATGCACAACAGATTTTTGTCCAGAATTTATTTCCAAATTTATATAATTTAAGACAATAACAATGTTAAAAATGGGTAAACAGTAAACAACCATAACAAACTTTTTTGTTACATAGTCAACTTTGTTTTAATTAAAAATAAAACAAAAAAAAAAAACTATTGGTATTGCACCAGAATTGTTTTGAGATAATAATAGTGGGAGAAGGAAAAATATTAACATTCCTAACAACACTATCAAACACAGAGATGGAGTTTTAACTATTATGCAACTAGTCGTGATAACTTCAACTAGGAAGGGGTAAAAGTTTAAAATCAAACTCAGATTGTAAAAATGAAATAGTAAAAAAACAAAAATTTAATATAGTGAGGTAAGTTAGTTCAAAACAAAATTACAAACAAACAGTTTTAGATAAATAAATAAGTACTTATTATGTCTCATATTCACATCTAGATACAGAAGAAATAATTTCAAAATTTAAAAGAAATTTACAACTAAATTTAACCATTACATAAAGGAAATTGAAAAGACTAATTCTAAGATGTAAAGCCTAGTTAAACATAAAATATCTTATATAATTTTGTTGAAGAAAACTTAGCTTATCACAAAGTACTCGCTAAATACAATGTAGTGAAATGATTTATGATTGGACAAAACCCTTAAATGCAGCACTGCAGTCTAACTGATAAACTAGTAAAAATAAAAAAATAAATGAAATTATCTTCTGAAATTAGAGAAGGTATTCATTAAAGAACAATTCAATGACTTACAAAGCTAAAACTAAATAATTCTAGTGCATCATTAACATTTTCTAGGGGCCAGATTTAATTTTTAAAAATTCACCAGTTTATATTACAGAAATATATTCCTTAAAAATTTCCCACGTTGAGCTTCATTAAATGAGTTAAAAATTTATTGCTTATTTTTCAATTAAAATATTAAAAAATAAACATTCATATTTTTAAAAAAATCTAATGAGTCATAATAAAAAAGAAACTTTACATTTCAATTTCTTAAAAGGAGAAATAAAGGACATTTATTATTAACAAATTGAATATTTTTGAAAAAATTAGTATTTTACATGAATTATATATTTTCAATTGAAAATGGTAATTTGAGACAATATAATTTCTGATGGAAAAACAGAAAAACACGCACAAAGCTCAAAACATGACAGATTTAGAGCAATCAAGCTGTTCAATATACAAAGACAAAATTTTGATGACCTTTTAAACAGGTGGTCTCCAAGTCAGATTTATAGATTTTTATGGATAATGTAAATAAAATACACATATCTGTGTGTATGTGTGTGCATATATATA
>NC_068984.1:89334221-89336887 GCF_001194135.2 Octopus bimaculoides | reverse complement strand
TATATATATATATATATAATTTCACAAAAATTTGATAAGGCATCGAAAACATTTGCATATGAAATAGTCTGTAATGATAAAGTTGAAATGGATAATTTAACTCTTCAACTTTTGAGCCCCAGTGGATTTTCAATGTATATTTATAAAACAGTATAATTATATTAAGCTAATTTCATAATTTATATTGGTATTATAGTCCTGATATTGAATGACCACTGGGTGAAAGAAAAGCATGAAGTAAAATACATGAAACCTTGTTTATTACAAAGAGTTTGAATATATGGGACGGGATAGGAATATGGAATTTTAGAAAGAAGAAAGTGTTTAGAACCAACAAAATTATTTATAGACTGGTTGAAGTATCCGTACTATCAATGTCATCTTATGTGTATCTCTATGTTCCACAGTATGTCTTTAATTAGTCCATTTTGAAATAATCTTCAAGGATCCTGTTCTTATATAGCTTAGCCTGGTCTTTAACACAATCTTATTTGTAAAGTAGATTTCAATGTTAACAGCTATGCTTAATGACATTTAGCAGTCAGGTACAGAAAACTCATTTAAAAATTGATAGACACTGCATTGAAGTCTGTATGAGATTTATTGGTTAGTTTCTATATTTAATGTTAATGAATTAGAAACAAAGAATGTATTCAAGAGTTGAGGGTTAAGCTTATGTATGCAAAAATTAGGGGTCAAGCTGACAATAAAACAATTGAACAGTAGTTCCAATCATAGAAAAAAAAAAAAATTAAAACTGGAAATGTTAAACTATTTAAAAATTAAGATATTTAATAAAAGCATTTATATTTTATAATATTGTTGAAACTAGTAAACTTGTATTGATTCCAGTTGTGTAGTGCAATGGCAGGAAAGTCTTCTACAAAAGTAGTGATAAACAAACATATTCAATCTTATTTAAAGTCTATTTCAAGGATAAGAGCATGACAGAAAGAGAGACAAGCTGAATGTTGTCTGGTCTCATTAGTTAAAGCCACTTTATTTCACTTTGGCAGCACAATCCTTTGAAGGTGAAATATGACAGTTGTTAGTATATTTAATTCATTAACGCTTGAGCCCCAGTGGATTTTAAAAAGTATTTTGATAAAACAACAGTATAATTATTATATGAAGCTGATTTTTAAAAAAATGATAGTATTATTATACTGATATTGAATGGGCATCATAATATTTCCTCTCTCCATAAATGTTGTATCTTAATCCTAATCTGTTAAAAAGATAGTGGAAATCTTTGTTGTTTAGTTTCGAAAGTAATCTACAATTTAATTATCTTATGGATAAATAACTAAAGCTATTTCGACACACTCAAAATTAATCTTATTTTTAAAACACTTTCTGAATTACAAGCATTTTATATGATATATAATTCTATTATTTAAACTGCAAAAATATTTTAAATCCTACAGAATCATTAGTTTTGAAAAGATGCCTTGAAAATTGCAAATTTAGTTTGACAACTATATACTACATATGTTTATGAATGTTAGTATTATGTTTAATTTTGGAAGTCTGAACAATAAGTTGATGTTGAAACCATTCAGCATTGGGTCTTGCTGAGCGAGGTGGTAGTGAGATGAATGATCTGAGGAAAATTTATGTACTATGCATATTGTAAACATCAATTAAGAGTGTGATGAACAAACACCTGTTATAACAGTCCTAGAAATATGTGATCAAAATGACATTAATTATTTTTGTTCATTAGCTGAAAGGATTAAATCTCTTATTAAAAATTTTTAGAAAAATAAATAGAAGTTCTTGCTTGTATGCATACAAAAATACACATATTAAGCAGAAAGGAAAAGATAAATAAGAAAATTTGTACATATACTTTGACTATTTTTCCGTCTCATACAAATACACTTTATACTTAAATAGCAAATAGAATTTTGCCAAATACAGTCTGATCATTGAAATATGTAACTAATGTCTTTATGCCTTCTAATTTCATTCATGACATAGTTTCAACAAAAATATTGCATAAATAATGTTAATGTAGCCTTAAATATCATATTTAAATATTATATCAAAAATCATGTAATATTATACCATTAAATATTATATTAGGTAACAGTTTTATTTTAATATTCCTTTTAAGAATTCATTTGTAAACTGTATTTGTTTTTTTTGGAAATTATTTTAAAATTCATTTTCTAAATAGTATTATTTAATCATAAAACATCAAAATTCACTAATTTTTTAAAATATTAAAAATATTAAAAATACCTCATAAATTTAAATGTTAAAACATGAGTTATTTCAAGATTTGAGCAAGGGATTACATTTGATTAATAAAACCAGAAAAGCCAAATTAGATGAACCAATTACATACATAAATAAAAATATTCAAACATATATCATAGTAGTGCTTTTTTTTTTAAACATATATATAAATATACATGTTTGTCTAGAAAAAAAAATTAAGTTTAAAAAAGGTGAGAGGATGAGTGATTAAGATAAACATTGTATTGCTAGCAAGATAAAGTAATATTTTTCTTAGCTGAATCCAAACAGATGTTCTGAATGTTAAAGGGTAGAAAATAAAGAAGCAGAAGCTATAGAGTGAAGGCTTTCTTTTGGTTGACTCAAATTCAATGGAAATTGTTTTTCATTGCTTCTAAAATTTTCAGTTCCTTTTCATTTTT
>NC_068984.1:89323756-89333742 GCF_001194135.2 Octopus bimaculoides | reverse complement strand
TTTAATTCATTTAGGAAAAAAAATAATTAAAAAATGCTTAACTATAATGGAGGACTGGCAGAATCATTCAAGCATCAAATAAAATACCTTATAGTATTTGTTACATACTGAGTTCAAATTCCACCAAGGCCAGCTTTGGCCTTTCCCAATCAAGCACTGAAGTTGATGGCATTGACTAACCCTCACTCTTAAAACTGTTGGCCTTGTGTCTAAATTAGAAACTATTATTATCATTATTAATAATAATTATTATAAGGCAGCAAGCTGGCAGAATCATTAGCACACCAGAAAAAATGTTTAGTGGTATCTTGTCCATTTTCACACTCTAATGCCACCAAGGTTAACTTTGTCTTTCATCCTTTCGGGATTGATAAAATAAGTACCAGTTGTGGACTGGGGTTGATGTAACCCCTCTACCAAAGTTGCCAGTCTTGTGCCAAAATTTGAAACCATGATTATTATTATTATTATTAATATTATTATTATTATAGGTTATATATTGGAAGTCATTAGAACATTGTGAAAATCGTTTTGTTGCATTTGTTCTGCCTAATTACATTCAAATCCCACCAATGCCAACTTTGCTTTTCAATCTTCAAAGGTTGAAAAAATAAAGTATCAGCCAAGTGCTAGGGTTGATGGTATTGACTATACCACCCCCACCTCTTCTAAATTGCTAGCTTTATGCCTAAATTAGAAACCATTATTATTATAATTACTAGCAGGACTCGTGAATATTTCATGGAATTAATGGTAAACCTATTGGGTTATTTCTGAAAACTTTATCCAAAAAACCTGAAAGCATAGCCTGTGTTGTGTCTGTATGGAAAGATAGTCACTCATCTGCTACTCATTGAAAAGTGAAAGAAATTGGAATATGATGATTACTGAATGCACAATTTTATAGGCTTAATACATGCACTCATAAAATAATATTCACTCTTACTTTTCCATTTTTCCCATAAGAAAAAATGTCCCATACATATGATACAACCTTTAGTTAAATTGCATATATCAGCCAAGTATGAATATTTCATGGAATTGCACTTATGTGCATCTGTTAAGTGGTAGGTAATACAAAAAACTTAGTTCAATTTTAAAAAATATACTCCTCATTATCTACACACCACTGCTACCTCCACCACCATCATCATCTCCCCCCTCTCAGCCTTTCTTTAACTTCACCATCAGAACATCACCCCTCTACTAAAAATATTTCTGACTCTCTTTCTCTATATCACTACTTTCAACTAACTTTTTTAATTACATAATAAATATTACGTTTCCCCTACCACATCATGTATGCTCTTTTTCTTTCTCCTCTCTTTCCCTTCAACTAATTACTTGAAAGCATTAAAATTACATTCTCTCTACCTCATGTCATTAAAGTTTCTCTCTTTTTCTCTCTTCCTCTTTTCTTTCTCCCTCTTTCTTTTAATCATGTGAAAGTGTTACTGACGGGCTAAGTAACACAATGACAAACAGAATTATTACAAGATTGCTGTATTGCTGAAGACTTGAGTCTAGGTTTGCTTGACAGTAATATTCCTGGCATAACATATCTTGATCTCTCACAGGTCTTCCTTTATCTGCAGTTAGGTTGCATTACCATCAACATTTTTATGTCAATTTTTCCATACCTGTATGGATTCGACAGATTCCCTGCAATACAACATATCACCACTTGTGGCATTCCTAAATCATCTTTGTCAGGTTCAGCATCTCAGACCAGTTTTCACTACTTCTACCTTGTTTTCCTCTTACATAGTTTCTTTCCATTTCAGTCACTTAGCACTTTTTTACCCAACTATCATCAACTATATACATCACATGTCCATACCAAAGCAGTCTTCTTTCTTACAAGCTACCTCTAATTCCTCTTTAAACCCAGTTTTTCTCTTAGCATTTATGCTTTGTCACTCATGTACACTAACATTGCACATCCAGTACAAATTTTGTATTTAAAGCTCATGTCTTATTACCATGCAGCATTCTGTTTTGAACACAATCAATTGTTGCCAGAAAACCTTCTAGGTATTGGAAAAATTTTATTTTACTGGTGCTTTGTAGTTAACACTCATGTACAACTGCTGCATACAAAGTCAACCTACCTGTGATCTCAGTAAACCCCTTGTGGACTCACAGTTCAAATCAAGTACACCAAACAGAATTCCTATCCCTCTTTTGTATATCAAATAAGGTATATTTAATATTTGTATATTAAATGGCATCAAGGTTCTATCTTTCTTTTTTACAAAAATTTAGTCATCACTTGATTTGCTCTGAGGCCCTGTGATTCTAGATTTTGCTTCTACATCTGGAATTTTTTCACTGAATCTTCTGCAAACTCTGCTATAAATATTAGGTCATCAGCTTTTAAGAACTTCAATGGACAGCTATCTTAAACTTCTGTGTTATAGCTTAGAGAACTATAATAAACAGGAGGGAGCTAAGAAGCCTTGGTGAACACCTACCTGTATACTAAATTTCACACAGAGCTCATTGCTAACTTTCACTTTACTGACATCATCTCTGTACATGTCTTGCACCAATCTCATAAGCCATTCATCTAAACATTTTCTGTTAGAGACATCCACAAGAAAGCATGGCACCCTGTCAAAGCTGTCTTCAGAACAACTTATACTAGCTAGACAAGTATGCTCTAAGCAAAAATCTTCTCTTGCAACTGGCTTACTATGAAGAGACCATCAATAATACCCTAAACTATATTTCATCTCAGTTGATTTTCCTCCTAATCAGTTGTACTAAAACTTTTTCCATTATCATCATAACTTGGTCTATCAGTTTCATATCTTTGTAGTTGCTTCATTCTAAAGCAACTCATTTATGCTTGATGATAATACTGCTTTAATAGATATAAAGATACTAATATGCCAGTCATTGGGATGCACAGAACTATTTTAAGCAACATTCACATAACAGATTACATGCTGCTATCTACACACTTAACTTCATATGGTAGACCCAGCATCCACTTTCTCAACAGCTATTTACACCATGACAGCTCATTTTCACTTTAGTTATTAGTAAGATTAAACTGGGGGTCACATTTAAAACATTATGAGTTACTCCAGTTGTAATACATCATAAACAAATAAATTCAAATTACAAATATATTATTTACAATAAATGATAGATATATTTACTCAATCATTTTTCATGTTTGTTTATGTGTGTGTGGTACATTTCTATGTGTATGAGTAAGTCATATACAAAATATTCTAGATGTTATCAGGCTGGTTGAACAATGTTTTTGTGAAAGCTTGAAAGAAATGAAGCCAGTATGTTCCAATGGATGGGTAATGTCAGTATACGTATATGACAGAGTGTAAGTGACTTGAGAGAAAAGCTGGGTATATGAGGCATCAGATATAGTGTGCAAGAGAGAGAAGACTGAATTGGTATGGCCATGTAATGTATATCAATGAAGACAGCTGCATCAGAAGGTGCCAACCTAATTGTAGAGGGAACATGGAAGGAGTTGACCCATGAAGATATGGGATAAAGTGGTAAGAAAGGATCGACAGGCATTGGGACTCACAGAGGAGATGACAGGGGACTGAGACTCTTGGTGGTTTGCTGTGCTTGAAAAGACATGTCAAGCAAAGTAAAAGTGTAGTTGTCCTTGCATACAGGCTACCCACTGCACCCCTCTTCAACTGAGCATTCCTAACCTTGTGGGCTTATGGGGTGCTGGTGCCATGTAAACACACCCATGTTGATGCTGTGTAAAAGCACCCAGTACATTCTGTAAAGTGGACAGTGTTAGGAGGGGCATCCAGCTGTAGAAACCACGCTAAAATGGACATGGTATCTGGGCAGTTCTTTAGCTGCCAGCTCCTGTCAAACCAACCAACCCATGCCAGCATGGAAAACAGATGTTAAATGAAGATGGTGATGAATATTTATTTACTATTCAGTGACAAGAGGAGAGGAAGCATTCATGGCCATGTCAGAGCTTAAAAGACTAATCAGAGAAAGAGAAAAAATTATCCTCAGATCAGAGATCTGACTTGAATGCATGTTACAAAGTGGAATACATGAGAGGTATCCAAAGACTAAATGATGTCTAAACTAAACTTATTCTGTTTATGTTTAAAATAATTGTTCGATAAGATAAGGAAACATGAGATGGTGTGGCTGATTTAAGATTAGGGTGTAAGAACACAGCTCGTGCTACTTCCTTATGAAGTAACTTTACATAAAACTCATAACAAAAAAGTAAAAAAATAGCAGGCAGCGTGAATAGGAACGTTTTTAACTTTTTTTCGTAAGCAAGGCAGATAACTCTGATTGCCTTCATTTAACTATTTCCATGTCATTGTTGAGTGATTATCAACAAGAAAGGCACTTAGCTGTAAAAGGCTTTTGCCTAAACAATACTTAAATATCCTAATTTTCTACACACATCTCACTTACCCTGGTATATTAAGATGGAAGAATAACGTTTTATAAAATTTTATTTATTTTTCATTACCTGTTTCTTATAATACGTTCAACAATTTTCTGTGTAGTCAAATCATTTCCACTGTCAAGCATTTTGAATTTTTTCCTTTCTTTGGGTACCTGGAACAAAACAGGAATACAGCAATCAGAAAAATATTGCTACTTGCAACTAATTTTTAAAATTTAACAGAAGTGTTCTGATGATAGTATTGCTTTTAGACTGTCCAAAATTTGTAAAAGAAATACTAAATTTTTTAAAACTGAAACAAGTATTCTTTGGAAATTCTTGTATAACCTCAATTCGAGTATAAAATAAATAAATCAAAATTAAATATCACACATCTATCACTCATACTTTCTCTCTCTCTTACTAGTAACTATGTGACTGTCATTAATGTTTCATTTTCATTGTGATGTCTCCATTATATGCTCACTTCTTTCCCTACCTCTCTCACTGCAATCACCCCTCTCCTACCCACTCTATTGGAGATGTTGTCTATGAAGACAACATAGAACAGTGAGGACCCTTTACAGTCTTGCCTTGTCAAGAACATGACAATCTTCCTAGTACTGGTGTCTCAATAAAAAGCACCCAGTACATTTAGTAAAGTGGTTGGTGATAGGTAAGGATGCTCATTCAAGGATGAAGGATGTCAAGCTTATGATGTTGAACAGTTTAGACTGTTCATAACACCTAACAAATCAGCCTGAAGTGTAGTGAACTTCCTTAGAGTTACACTTAACATAAATTCAAAATTATAGAAGCCATTTCAGAAATTAAATAACATACCATCCTACATCTACATACAATATAATTTCTCAGTCATGAAACATGAACTGAAAGCAACACTAACAAGTGCAATATCCTCCAATGAAAACATTGTAGAGTTATGTTACAAAACCTTTTCAGTCCTTGATCATAAACTATTTCCCAAATTCCACCATCTGTTCATGAACAGCATAAAGATTTGCTAGAGTTGCATGAAGAAGATGTTAAGTCTTATTAAGAATAACAATGGAAATATATTACAATAAAATCAAGAATAAATAGTGTCAAAATATAGAGTTCTGATTCCCAAATGACAAGAAAAAAAACATGTACTATCTCCACTAATAATATATCAACAAGCTATTCATGCCTTACAGAACACTCTTTCAACAGTCACCTGTATCTGTACAACAGTTCATTTTATTAAAAACACTCAGAGAATGCAACAGTACTAATATATTTGGAGACCAAGAGATAAAGAAAAGACCACAAGATAAAACACTAATATTTAGGAATGCTCAATGTACTGTGACTTCTACCATTCAGAAAAACTTAATACCATATCATCAATATTAAATATGACATATCACAAAATGCATAGCAGCAAATTTGATGAAAGAAAAAGGAACTACACTATTAGACATCATCACTCAACCAAAAGTAAATAGGACTTCAGATTATAACCTATTATGTTGAGCTAACTATAGTTACAACTACACAGCATCACACAATATTCACAGTATTAAGTACTATACAGATGTATGTGACCTTCACTGGTACAATCAAAGATTTGGTATAACAGTTTTGGCTATTTAACAACTGACAAATGATGTAGAACTGTGTTCTAATATTATATAACCTATCTTTATGTCAAGTTAATGTGCTGAGCTACTAACCACATCACAGGTCATGAGTTCAAATTTAGGAACTTTTATAGCTGTTATCTTGATTCTCTGTTAATCCAACAAGTACAATTATGTGCCAATTATGCATACTTCAAACTTTAGTAGCTATTTGAAGAAAGGGTTTCCACATGCAAAAAAAAAATTGGGACTGAATGTGTCTCATTTCAGTCAGTCACTCTGCTAGAAATGGCATCCAAATTCACTTAAATGTCATCAGCCCTCTTAAAAATGAAAGGACATATTAGACAGGAATGGTACAGCTGGAATTTCTTTTGTAATAGGTTTGTAGAGATCAAGACTGAACTGGGGGCTAAAAAACAACAACGGCAAAAATTGCACCAACAATATACAAAAGTCTAGATTTAAGAAATAATTCCAACCCATAAAAGTATGGAAAATAAATATAAAATAGTATTAATATAAACAAAAAAATGTACTTGAAAGTTCTCACTTTTAAGTTACATGAAACACAGATTATAAAACAAGAAGAGAAAAAAAAACAGTAATTACTGCATAAGGATCTGATCCATCTTCAGTAGGCATAATTGGAGTTTTCCCATGGCAAACAAGATCAACCTACATAAATGAAACATAAAAATGAATAATTATATGGTTGGTTAACTGTAGTGACCTGAAATTGGGTAAACCCAATATACAAAATATGCAAAAACACAGTATATCAAAAATACTAATAGGATTATCAAATTAAAATTCTAAGAGAGTTACCACCAGGAAAGTAAGGTGATTCTTTAAATTAAGGAAATTAAGTTAGAAGCATTTAAAATACAAAGGAAAAAGCAAACAAATGTCCTTATGTGAATTACCTACTTTGCAGCCTTATCACATGATTATATGAATATAGAGATAAAATTCTTGTATGGTGCTGAGAGTCTACTAACATAACTGGTAGTCTCTCTTTCTCTCTCTCTCTCTCTCTCTTTTTTTTTTTTTTGACATGTATTTCAAAGCAAGAAGCAGCTTTGATACTTTCACTATCTTTATTTTATATCAAAATACTAAACAGATTTGGCTGAATCTTGAGATAAAATTAAATATAAAAATTGCATACAATCACATATATTTAATTATATGCATATTTTATTATTTATTAAATGATAATGAGGAACATGGAATTTATCCAGATCCTTTAAAATACAGTTTATCATCTCAGTTATAAAACTGAACATTTTATTTCTCCTTGCTTTTCTAAAAGTACACACCAGTAACTTTATGTTCCTAGGAAATAACATACAACAAATAAGCAAACAAGTGACTGGAATGTACGTGAATCTATGTTGCAGTAGAATTGCAGATAAGAAAAAAAAGGAGGACAAAGAAAGGAAGCAGCAAGGTAAAAGTGCAGTAGTTTTTAATGATGTTCAGTCTTACAGACAAGATGACAAAAGATGCTAGTGATTGACAATAAATCATACTGCAGACTGTTGCTTCCAAAGATGGTAGTAATGGCAAGGGTTGTGGCAGTGATCAAGGTTACCAGTAGTGATAATAATGATGTGAATGTGCACTTACATTCATTTCTAACTTTTAAAAGAAGGCACATAAATATCACTACAATATGTAGAGCATAAATGAGACAAAGATAATTTAAAGTTACTACAGAATAACAGTTTTAAATGGGGACAAGTAATAAGGCAGTTAAGGATGTAAATGTCAGAGAAAACTGTAGAACTTTCAGAAATACTTGCTAAGATATTGGAAATGTTGGGATTAAATAAAATTTCGTTTTTATTTCATTTTTATAAATTAAAAGTTTTTCATGTGGAACAATCTGATTTCCATGAAAAAGAGCATCTATAATAGAATTAATTTCAACTTCCTCACCTACTTTATCACTTTCAGAAGTTACACTTTATGAAAATAGCATAAAAATAATACAAATAATTGAGAAAAGATGATAAAAAGTATTAATATGTAATTTGAGCTTGAATCATGTTATAGAATTATAGAATTTACCATTATTTTAAGAATTAAAGACTATATTTATATTCATCAGTAAACACAAGAAGAAGAAGTTGCTGTTTGTCTTTGGTATGGTAATATTTCTTTCCCTATTAAGGTGGCAAGTGGACAGAATCGTTAGCATGCTGGACAAAATACTTAGTGTCATTTTGTCCATCTTTACATTCTGAGTTCAAATTCTGGCAAGGCTGACTTTGCTTTTCATCCATTCAGGGTTGATAGATTAAGTATCAGTGGAGCACTGGGGTTGATGTAATCAACTTAACCCCTGCCCTGAAATTGCAGGCCTTGAGCCAAAATTTGAAATTAATATTTCATTACCTAAGAGCTCATGAATAAAACTATTTCTTATCAGAGTGATTTTAAAAATTATAGCAGAAGAACTTAATTATTATTAAAAATAATAGTAAAAAAGAAAGATGTTATGCTTCAAACGAAATTCTTTATGTTATAGAACTAAAAACTATGTCACAAAAGAATTCCCTTCTAGATTATGAATTCTGAGTAATAATTATTGATTTCACCTAGCAAACAAAACTCTCTCTATTTCATTGAGTAATAGCAAATAAAGAAAGAAAAGAAAGGTAGTTTATATTCAAATTACCTTGAAATGATCCATAAGTTCTGATGTTACTTCATATGGTGCTCCAATGACAACTTCAGATACATACTACAAATTACAATAAAAGTTAATCAGATAAAGATCAAGTATAAAGATGTTTCATAAAAAATATAATCAGTATTGTAATAATTTAAGCATAATATTATAAATAGTATTTTCTCCTAATTCAATAAGTAAGGGAACTGTTGTTATTGCAGACAATGTGTGTGTGTGTGTGTGTGTGTGTGTGTGTGTGTGTATCTATATATATTAAAATTATAGTTTGAATGGAGACAATACAGGTGAAAAAACCATAGGAACAATACCCCATCTCCAACAAAAGATTTAATATACATGTGTGTGCATATCCTCCTTGAATCAATAATTATACACAATTCTCAGTAGCAAAAATACCAAAAATGAAATAAAATAAAATAAAATAAAAGTATACCAGCATATAAACACGTAAACTTCAAAAATATAAAGAATGTTTAAAAATATTTATAAGTATTCCTAATTTCTGAGCCATACAAAAATATTATCCAATATAAGACGATGTAATACGAAACATAAACCTTCAGTATGATATAACATATAGTGAATAAATATATACGATATGATATTACAAAATTTACATGTATTATATTATAAGAACATGTACAATACAGAAAATAGATATAATATACACTATAACGAAGAAAAAGGAACATGCACAACACGTATATTAAATCTTTTGTTGGAGATGGGGTATTGTTCCTATGGTTTTCCACCTGTATTGTCTCCATTCAAACTATAATTTGAATCTTAGCTCATTTTGAGCACTTCAATTCTAGCCTGTTTCTGAGTATTGTAATATTAACAATCTCAGTTTATAAAGGAAGTACTATATGACCGTTACCAACGTTGCCTTTCTGGCACGTGAAAAGACATTCGAGTGAGTTCATTGCCAGTACCACTGGACTGGCCCCTGTGCAGGTGGCACGTAAAATACACCATTTCGAGCGTGACCCTTGCCAGTACTGCTTGACTGGCCTTCGTGTTGGTGGCATGTAAAAGTACCCACTACACTCTCAGAGTGGTTGGCATTAGGAAGGGCATCCAGCTGTAGAAACTCTGCAAAATCAGATTGGAGCCTGGTGTAGCCATCTGGTTCACCAGTCCTCAGTCAAATCGTCCAACCCATGCTAGCATGGAAAGCGGAATTAAACAATGATGATGATGATGATGATGATGATGATATATATATATATATATATAAATATAT
>NC_068984.1:89313956-89323606 GCF_001194135.2 Octopus bimaculoides | reverse complement strand
TATATATATAGGAAAGTGTGTGAGATCCTTTGTAGTTAGGGTATATTTGAATAGAGAAAAAGAATGACTTCACTGGTAGTTCTAATCAGTCTAATTTATTATTTTTTAATAATATAAATCCTTTAGTTTGATAAAATTTATATTATTAAAAAATAATAAATTAAAACTGATTAGAACTACCAATGAAGTCATTCCTTTTCTTTTTTCAAATATGATATATATACACACAAGACAACCAGTGCTTATGTTAGAGTTTAAATTGTAAAATTACAATAACAACTAATAATATTCTATGATTGCAATGTATGAATTAACGATAACCTATACAAAAATTCAACAAGATTTAAGTGCATTATGTTTAGCAGGCAAAATACTTGTATGCAAGGTCAACCACGATCTTACTTAGTTTGATGTGTCTTCTCAAGTAGAGCAAACCACCAGGAGTTTCGGTCCCTTGTCATCTCCTCTGTGAGGCCCGACATCTGAAGATCCTTTTTCACCACTTCATCTCACATCTTCCTAAATCTACCCTTTCCATATGTTCCCTCCACAATTAGAGATCATCACTTCTTGATGCAAATGTCTTCATTCATACACATCCCATGACCATACCAGCATAGAACACTGTATTATACTGACAGAGATTACAGATATTAATGATTTAGTTATACTTACTCGACAGGCCAGCACACTGAGTACTCTCTCATGGAGGTTCATTATAGGATTGTTTGCTCCTCTGTAGTGGTTGACAACCTGAACAAACAAGAAACAGTTAAGCATTCCATTACAAATGTTTTATATCACTGGTCTTTTATTTCCATTAGAAATCCCTTTCATCTTTTTTTATTTGTTTCAGTCTGCAGCCAGGTTGGGGCACCAACTTGAATTTTTAGTTGAATGAACTGTCTCTAGTACCTATTTATTTATTTTTCTTTAAGCCTGGTATTTATTCTATTAGTCTCTTTGCCAAACTGCTAAGTTACAGGGACATACATATACCAACACTGGTTGTTAAGCGGTGGTGGAGGACAAACACAGACACAAAGACACACACACACACACGCACAATTGATGGGTTTCTTTCAGCTTCCGTCTACCAAATTCATTCACAAGGCCTTGGTTGGCCCGAAGTTATAGAAGACACTTGTTCCCAAGGTGCCATGCAGTGGGTCTGAACTCAGAACCATGTGGTTGGGAAACAAACTTCGTAACACGCAGCCATCCTTTCGAAAACATGAACAGTTTCGTAACATTGTTTACAAAATAATAGCTGATCGTTTGCGAAGGAGCGTGTCTACTTGCTATGAGTAGAGCAACGGATTCAGCAAATTTGGAAATTAGTTGTGGAGAAACGGAGAATATCATTTATATTGTGTATCACTCACTAAAAAGATGAAATTTTAAAAATCTGTTGTCTTTCTCTCTCTCTCTTTTTCTCGTTACATCGTTGCTAGAAGGGGACTTAACTCATGTTTGCAAATGGTGTATTTCTCCGACTTGAAAATTATTAGAAGTTATGGTTTAAAATTATTTTTAATGCAAAAATTCACCTGTTAGGAAGGAAGAAAAAAATAAATAAATGGTCGATTCCAGGCATTTTCGACCATGAGGAATCCATTGGTGCGACTCCCAAATTGCTATCTTGTAAGGTGTGGATTTCTATAGATGCAACACACACACACACACACACACACACACACTCAGCTTTACAATATGTACTGACACTGATGCAGACTTATTTCACCACACTACAAAATTCATATCAGTGGAACTTCAGGAATGTAAAATATAAAGTTTTTGCTCTTTACACTTTCAGCCTCATAACTTCTTACCCATCCCAAGATACCATTCTGACACACTGGCATCCATCTTGAGTTCTACATAATGGATGGCATCCAAGTTTGATTTCTAGTTTCTTCTCAGCGTAGGGAAACAAAAAATGGGTTGCTCTCACAACAAAGCCATTAGGGTGTTCTCTGTAGGTCTCAACTTTTGCATAAAGTTTTTTCAAGATTAATGTATTTGTGGGCCATTGAGTAGTTGATTGTGTTTAGATAGTTTTTTATATCATGATTTCTTTATCACTGACAAAGCTTATGTAAGCAACAGTTAGAGACTAGAAGATACTCTGACTTAGAGATATCTTTTATATATAAGATAGAACATAAAATATGTGTGGTATAGGATATAAGATATGTGTGAAGGTGCGTGGTCTAGTGGTTAGGCTGTTGCACTCACGATCGCATTGTGTTCTTCAGCAAAACACTTCATTTCACATTGCTCCAGTCCCCCATTCAATCAGAGGGTAATGTTGGCCTGCTTGCCTAGCCAGTGGGGTGGTGTCTGTTGAAGGCTAAAACAATGCAAAAAGCACATTGTAACCAATGATGTGTGACGACATGATAGCCTGGTCAGTCATGTTATAAGATCATGTGATAATATATGTGGGCTATGGGTAAATGTAAAAAAAACAAAAAAAAACAAGTGGGCCATAACTGTAAGAGTTTCCTGCTTAATAACCAACAGCAGATACAATAGCCCCTATTTATATCACAAAGATCTATAGGATCAGTGTTCTGAAGCTTAGCTGTATAGTTAAGATGTGTATTTTGTAACCATGTGGTTCCAGATTTGGTCCAATTGTGTAGTGCCCAGGAAAGAAAGAGTTTTCTACTGCAGCCTAAAGATGATTAATGCACTGAGTGAAATTCAGTAGTCAGAAACAGTATGGGAGCCCATCGTTGTGTGTGTGTGTTTATGCATGTATGTGTGAGTGTCTGTTTACTTTCATGTCACTTAAAACCAGTGCTTTGACAAATACACATTGTTCAAATATGTACCAAACTTAAAAATAATTACTTGTGCTGATATGCTTAATTAAATGCTTAAAGGCACCAATTAACTTGATATTTCAAATATACTTGATACAACTATGTCATTAGTTAAACCCTAACTCCTGCTTATAGCCATTACATACGCTGACCAAAATAAGTTTAAGACTGATAATGACAATTCTATTCCTTCATTAATATATTTTTAACAAGACTGTATAAAATTATTTTACTTTTTACAGTTTATGTAGAATTTTTTTCTCTATCTACATTTCAAATAATTTTAATGTGCAATTAATTCAAATGATTAGAAATTGTCAGCAAAATAAGTTTAAGACCATACCAAGATTATGCAAATTAATAAACTAAATGGGTGGTCATGTGGCTGGTCGTACTGCACTGTTTTGTTTAACAATCGAGCATTGTTACACATTAATTTGCTATGGGAAAGCATCATAGTATAAGCCCAGTTACTAGATCAGAGCTCGTGTTGTTTCATCAGCAAAATGTGCCCTTCATTAACATTAGCAAGTAATTAGGATGCAGCAAAATGGCTTGTTTTCAAGCGTGAAAGCTTTAACAAGCCACTGGTTAATACAAAGATCAACAAAGAATGGGTGCTCTGAGAAAAACAACAGTACAGATGGATCGGTAAATTCATAGGCTTTCTGAAGGTAACCGAATGCTAACAACAGTGGACATTTGCAAGCAGTTATCTAATGAAACTGATATAAGCTTTACACCACAAACTTTTAGAAATCACCTAAAAGAAATTGGATTGTTTGGCCAGATCGCTCAAAAGAAGCCAATAATTTCTGAGACAAACCAGCAGAAGCAGATCAAGTTTGCTAAAAGCCATATTGAATGGACAGCCAAAGACTGATCAAAAGTTCTTTGGAACGATGAATCCCGCTTCTGCATCTTTGGATCAGATGGAAAGACTTGTGTTAGATACTGTCCAACAGAAGAATTCCATCCTAAGTGTGGCAAGAAAACAGCACAAGCGGGAGTGTGTGTGTGTGTGGGTGGGAAATGGTGTGGACCGTGTTTAACAGCTTAGGTGTTTGTTCAATTGTTAAGGTTGATGACAGATTGAACAGTGTAGGCTATCTGCAATTAGTAAATGAAAATGTGCTGCCGTATTTAAATAATCAGTTACCACCACAATCTATTTTCCAGCAGGACAATTGCCCCATTCATAAGGCTTGAAAAGTTCTGCAATATTTTGAGCGCAATAATATGGTGGTTATTGAGTGACTTCTGCAGAGCCCAGATTTGAATACGATATGGAATTATGTCTCTAAAAGAGTTCATGCTAAAAACCAACAAATGTATCTCAATTATATAATTTTATCGAAGAAATATGGCAGAAGATTCCAAATGATTTTTGTGCTCATTTGTCCAACTCTATGTCCCATCGTTGTAAGGCCGTAATTGAAAATAATGGCTATGGAACTAGATACTAATAACAAAATTTTTGTTCGTTGATCATTTGTGCCGTAAATTTTCAATTGAAACAGAATAATGTTGGTATGGTCTTAAACTTATTTTGCTAATAGTTTCTAATCATTTGAATTATAAAATTATTCAAATTGTAGAAAGATATATAATGCCTATATCATTCGAAAGAGAAAAACATTCTACATAAACTGTAAAAAGTAAAATAATCTTATAGTTTTGTTAAAAATAATTTAATGAAGGAATAGAACAGTCATCAAACTTATTTTGGCCAGTGTATGTATGTGTATTTACACAGATATTGATATACATAAATATACACATAGAAACTTACATGCAAAACTCTTAGCAGTTTTTTAGTTCTTGTAGAGAAATAATACTTCCAGCTAAAGATGCCATGATTTGATATTCTAAGACACACTTCAAAAACACTTCAAATGCAGAAAGGAATGAGAGAATAACTAAAATGACACCAAACAGCCTTCTTAGAATCTTTTGATTCTCTCTTACACTCTGTCTCTCTTTGAATCTTCCTCCCTCCACCATTATTAACACCATTGTCATCATCACTACCATAACAACCAACAGTTTCTTACAATTAGCATTACTTCCCTTAGCATTATACATTTTATGAAGTAGGAACACATCTTAATATAAAGACAATACTCATCATTGAGAAATTGTCATTTCCTTGCAGCCAAATTATCTCTGGTTAATGTTTGATGCTCACTACATTAAATATGTTGACACACTATCAACTGACTAAAGTCATTACTGTACAATGTATACGTCTAATATGCTACAAACACTGCTATAAGTGCACTTTAACACACTGCAGCAACTTCTACATAGTGTACACTTCTAACACATTACAGTTAATTCTACACAGTGTACACTGCTACACATTATGTTGAGTGGCAAAAGTGTATAAAAATGGAAAATAGTATTATTTAGTTGGAGGAGAGCAACAAGCTGGCAGAATCATTAATATGCCAGATAAAATGCTCAGCGGCATCTTGTCTGTCTTTAAGTTCTGAGTTCAAATTTCACCAAGGTTGATTTTGCTTTCCATCCTTTCGAGGTCAATGAAATAAGTACCAGTGGAACACTGGGTCGATGTAATTGACTAGCCCCTCCCCAAACTCCCCAAAATTCCAGGCCTTGTGTCTGTAGTGAAAAGGTTTATTTAGTTGGAAGAGAGACAGTACCCATAATTTTAACAGGTCCTTCAAGACTGGCAACATCTATTAGAGGGTATATTGAGTGGATTGGGGTGGAAGGACTATACACCTATAGCCACACATAAAATACTTTGTTATTTAAACAATGTAATCAGGATTAATGAAAGAGAGTGGCATTCAAATGATACCAAGAAGTATGTGGAAATCAACTACCCTGTATGGCATAATGAATAAAGTACCAATATTTTGTCATTTCTTACCTGATCTGAATGTAGTCCAACTATCACAAAGTCACCTTCTGCAGCTGCTTTTTCTAGGAAATCACAATGACCAACATGTAGCAAATGTTAAGGCAAGTAACAAGTTAACTTAATACAAAATGAGAAAGTCAAATAAGATAGTGAAAATATAAATGGATTCAATAGATACATGATGTGGACATTTGGATGCAAGAAATTAAGTAAAATTGATCAGAATATCAACCTTATGTAATAACTCATATTTTGTGAAATACTTCCATGTAACTGTTAGAAGTCTTCCTAAATGATACCATATGCAGACGTTTGAGGCCAAAACATATCTGGGTCAAGAAAATAAGAAAACTAAGTAAATAAATAAATGTCATCAAGAAATCCAGAAAGGCTCATAATGAACAGTTTATTTCTGATTTCATAGCATTAAGATGTTGAGAAATATAACACTATCTGAATGTATCTGTTGTGGGTGACATTCTTAGAAAATGTACCTTTTTCTAACATATAGATTAAGTGAAGTACATAGCATTAAGTGTGTGGATTTGGATTCAAAACAAGGAACACATTTTTTTAAAAACTATTATTATATATTTATCTTATTTTAACTTTTCACTAATATTTTATTTATAACTTGTAATTATAATTATTTTACATTTTCTTTCTCATATTTCATTTTAACATCTTAAGTAGCAGACCAAATGTTAGCAGCAATGTGCCAACTGCAGTTAATAGTGTATAATGGAAAACTTCAACTGGAATATATTTCCACTTTCATATGAGGATCGGCTGACAAGTTCATAGGCTGACCAAAATACCCTCATGGAATGCAACCAAATGAGGTTTATTTTTCAATATAGTCTCCCTGGCAGAGCACACACTTACTCCATTGGTGTTGCAGTGCTTGGATCCCAATGGGGAAGAAGTTTTCAGCAAGTTGATCAGAAAAGTCATCAGCAGCAGATATGACGTCATCATCACTGCCATATTGGTTCTCAGTCAAGTGTCTTTTCATGTTGGGGAACAGATGATAGTGAGATGTGGCCAAATCAGGAGAATAGGGAGGGTAATCAACCAGTTCAAAGCCAGTCATGCACAACAGCCATTGAAGCCAAGGACTTGTGTGCTCAAGCATTGTCCTGATGAAACAAGACCCCTTTCATCAGTTTTCCTGGGTGTTTGGTCTTGATAGCCTTTCATAACTACCTCAGCAAGTTGGCTTAGTACTATACATTGATGATGTAGCCCTTCTGAAGATAGTCAATAAACACAATGTCTTTTACATCCCAAAAAACTGAGGCCATCACCACCTCTGCAGATGAAACTAACTTGGCCTTCTTTGGAGCAGGTGAGAAGGGGTTTTTCCACTGCATGGATTCTCCCTTTGTCTTTGTCTCAAAATGACAAACCCAGAACTCTTCTTGGCTTAGGAAACATTCAAGGAAGCCAGCTGGATCAATGCCAGATTTCCCACCGATGTGATCTCAGTCTGGCACGCTTTTGATCAGGTGTCAGAAGACATGGCACCCACCAAGCAGAAGCCTTCATCATACTACATTCATTGTGCAGAATATTCTTAACTCTCTTACGGGATATGCTAATAACATTGGCTATTTAATTTACAGTCAATCATGTTTTCTATCACCATGTGATGAACATGATCAATGTTTCTCTTGGTGGTGGCAGTTGCATGATGTTGGGTCATCTTCAAGATTCTCCCTTCCCTTCCTAAATTCAGCTGCTGACTTTTGCACTGTTGATACAGCTGGTGCGTCATCTCCTAATGTAGCAACCATATCAGTATGAATGTTGTTGGGAATAAAACCCATTTTCTGCAGGTACTTCATAACGTCATGACACCAAATTTTGTTCATTTTCAAGAGAAGTTGCTACCAGTTACTTTTAGAGTCTTTGAACAGTCAGATGTGAGTTTACCTGGAAAGAAACAATGCAGTTTTTAATAAGAGTTGAAATTAATGCATGCAAGGTTTCACAGCTCTAGCATCACTCCTTCATAGCCAACCTATGAACTTTTCAGGTATTTCTCTTTCTTAATAGTCCAACACTAATTTTAGCCACAGAATGTTTTGAGCGCAGCACTGCAAGCTAAGGAAAAATTCATTAATTATATATCACCTATGGTCATGAATGTTGGGGAATAAATGGAAGACTACTATCACAAATACAAGGAGCCAAGATGGGGTTCCTCCAAAGGCTCTCTGTACTGACATCACTCAACAGGTTGCAGTCAGAGATCAGGGAGTTTCTTCAGCTCAAGTCACTACTTCAATGCACTAAACTGTCACAGCTCCAGTACTACACACATACGTCACAGGAAAGAATCCCAAGACAGATTCTTCAAGCCAAGCCAACTGGCAGGAGACCTAAGGGCAGACTAAGAATGAGATGGTTGGATAACTTCCATAGTCTCAGTTGATCGTACTTGGGAATCCAGCCAGAAAGTCTAATGATAGCGGCTTCTGATAGGAAGTAAGTAGAGTAAGTACCTGAGGACGCTACCCCTACAATCACCAAGGAATAGTGGGTGCAGAAAATGGACAGATGGATGACAATGGTACTAGGTATATTTATACAACTAATTACACTGAGGAATTGAGAGCTAAGTGTCTTTGTCACAGATACAGCACTATATTAATGATGGAATATGAATTACTGCCCATGTAACTTGATAATCTCTTGACAACTACAAAGCCAGCTTCAAATCCCTAAATGAGTTATTTGTGAATAATATAAAATATTAAAAAATTACTGATGTAACATGAATACCGTACAGGTGGTGGATTATCTGTTCATCAATATCCCTAATGGACCAATCTATTGCAGAAGAAAAACTCAGATTTTCCGAGAGAAAAACAATAATCTAACAGATAGGTGATATGGTTTTAACATAAACAAAAGTTAGGATGAAAGAAAGGTGACTATCTTAAATAAATAATATGCAAATACTTAGAAAATATAGATATTTAATATTGGTTTGAAATTTTGGCACAAGGCCAGCAAAAAGTCAGTTACATTGATCCCAATGCTCAACTGGTATTTATTTTATTGACCCTGTAAGGTAAAGTCAACCTCAGCAGAATTTGAACTCAGAATGTAAAGAGAGACAAAATGCTACCAAGCACTTTACCCAACATGCTAACAAGTCTGCCAGCTTGCTGCCTTAATAGATGGATATTTAATATTAACACTAATAAGAAGACACTTCCATACATATGTTAATTAATTAAAATCCCCATCGCTAACAGCAACTACATTGATGATGACAAAGTAAAAGAAGGAAGATAAGTAATTAAATACTTTGTAAGATAATCAGAGTTAGTAAATATAAGTAAGAAAGGATATGAAAAAGATCAAATGCTCCAGCCACATAGACAATTTTGTCTCCAGGAGAAGGTTCTTTCCCTTCGGCAAATTGAATAATTTTGTTTGTTGTTGGTAGAAATTGGGCCACTCCAGTCCATGGACTCTTTGTACTGTGATCCTGATGGGTTTAAAGTAAAATATAAAATACAATTTAGTATCAGCATGTTTTACTTCAATTTTAAAACATTTTCTCGCTATTTAAGCACATCATAATACTCTCTCTCTCTTCCTGTCCATATCTTTCTAATATAATTATTTCATATGTTTATATGTATATGAACATAAAAATCTTATGTTGGATCACAACATAAGACTTCTTTATGTAGTGCATTGCTTTTCACACTATTGATTTTGACCACAATTCTATGGTATTCTTATTGCGTGCATTTAATTGATGCATTTACATTGTGTGTGTGTACATACAAATATATATATATATACACACACAAGTAAAACAATAAAAAACTATGCCATTTTAATCCTGAGCAATGTTGGGTATCTCTGCTAGTATATATATATATATATATATATATATATATATATAT
>NC_068984.1:89284334-89310715 GCF_001194135.2 Octopus bimaculoides | reverse complement strand
TATATATATATATATATATATATATATATATATATATATATGTATTTCATCTGCTACTGATATACATCTATGCTTTCAGCACTATACATCTCCACAAAATGCTTTCGTGAGACAAATACTACTGTTTTCTGGATTTCTGTAGCATATCCACGTTAAGTAAGATATACAGAATGCTATTTTGAACTAATACCGCTTCTGTCACTAGTAAAGAAATTTTACACAGCCTGTTGGCTGTTTGTGACACCAGTGATTTGTTAATTACTGTTTTTTCTATATCAGTAGAAGATAAATTTGTTTAAGCATGTGATTGCTAGTGGATACTTGCTACTGATGACACTCAGAAAAAGCAGAAATCCAGATTTAGTAATTCCACTGCTGCTAGATGCTCTTTGTCTGCCATGGATACACTTCTGTGTTTTTTAACATAAATACGTCAATACAAAGTGCTTTCTCAAGATGAATGCCAGTTTTATGGCAGTATAGCCATGTTAAGTAAGATGGACAGAATGCTATTTTGAACTAATACTACTTCTGTCACTTATAACAAATATATATAACATTTACAAGATAAACCAATCAATTTTTCAGATAGTGATTATGAAGTTTGAAATGTTATGAAGAGGAAAAAAGTTACATACCTGACTAATAGCACCTACTTGGTCTTTGTTGAGCTCCTCAGGACCTCGATGATGTGTTCGGGTCACTAGTAGCATTCTGTATACAACCAAAATATATATAACTATTAATGATAATACAAATAAATTATGCAACATAAAAATATTACTGATATGACTGAGTACTATTTCTTACATGATGATATCAAATACAACACACTTCTAACATAATGGAATAACTATGGCTAATTACATATAAATAATAACGATGATAATGAGGTGTGTGTGTGTGTGTGTGTGTGTGTGTGTGTGTGTGTGTGTATGTGTGTGTGTGTGTGTGTGTGTGTGTGTGCGTGAAACAGAATTCAAAGATATTGGTGTTGGTCTGCATTGGCAAAACTTGTATTGTTTAGGACAAGTGACAAAAAGAGTGCATTCTTTTTTGTCAATTTTACTTTAGACACACACACACACACACACACAAATATATACACATACACACTTTCCACTCTGCAGTCATAGATGACAGGTGAGTTCTACAATTTCTTGTTGAACAATCTGCACAAATGAGGTGGATATAGTGATCAAATGTTTGTGCTGCACACTATCTCGTTTCTTTCACCATTGCCTGTACTGGTATGCAGTCTGCTGCACATCAGATGTTGAAGTGATTGCAGAGCAACATGAAATAAGCGTTTTGCTCAAGAGCATAATGCAAACTGTGAACTTCTGATGATGAGTGCAACACTCTTACCACTAGGCCATGCACCCCTCATATATATATACATATCATCATCATCATTTAACGTCCGCCTTCCTTGCAGGCATGGGTTGGATGAGCCCCAGGTTACTGTGTCTGTTTTGGCAGAGTTTTTATAGCTGAATGTCCTTCCTAACACCAACCACTCTGCAGAGTGGACTGAGTGCTTTTTACAGGTACCAGCACAAGTGAAGTCACCAAGTAACTTACAAAACAAGGAATTTTCAGAGGGGAAGGAGCATTGGAGGAGGTGATCTTGTATCAGATGATAAAAGGTTAGAGCACAACAGAGAGACAGAAACAGGTGTCTTGCTGTAGAGGAGGTACATGGTTACCTGACCAGATAAATATATATGCCACCATGGAAGACGGACGTTAAACAATGATGATGATGATGATAGATATATATATCATCATCATCATCATCATCATCGTTTAACGTCCGCTTTCCATGCTAGCATGGGTTGGACAATTTGACTGAGGACTGGTGAACCAGGTGGCTACACCAGGCTCCGATCTGATTTGGCAGAGTTTCTACAGCTGGATGCCCTTCCTAAAGCCAACCACTCCGAGAGTGTAGAGTCAACCACTCCGAGAGTGTAGCGCCAACCACTCCGAGAGTATATATATGAGGTGAGTATATAGGGATAAATTAGCCCGGTGGGTACTGTAATAGCTCTCGGGTGTATTCCAGGTTTCAGTTAACTGCGTCAAGCAGTAATAAACATTAATGATTGCTTAATATGAGCAATCTTGCTGCAATTCTTCTGATGGATAATTCCAGGTTTGTTTCACTGGATTATGAATATTATCTGGAAAGCAAATTTCAAACAATTACTAAGAATATGGAGTCTGGTGCATTTTCAAACTTGTCTTTTAATTTTACAGTTGGTCATGCAGCATAATTAGTTGGTTAAAATGGCCAACACATGTTTCTGCTGCACAGAGTATGTGCAGTTATGTATGCAACCCAGCATAATCTGCTGTGCATCTTCATTCAGGCTCTTTCTACAAGCATGACTTGTGTGGGTGTATATACATACATATGCATACACACACACACACACACGTACTGCATAAACCATGCCAAAGTAAACATTGGTTACCAAACCAGTCCTCTGGCGTGTTGAATCCATTGCCCTTCAAATGGATGGAGTGAGCACTTACTTTTTAATTTATAATCCTGCAACCTAACATCCCTCAAGCTTCTGGCTTCATGCTCTAGTATGATGGGGCTGGGGTCATCCCAGGTTAGTGGTTCCAGAGGTGTCACCATGTGTAGAGCCAGCCAGGTCTACCAGTGATCTCCATCACTGGCAGTCCCAAGCCAACCCTGTATATCCTCCAAGGTGATGGCAAGCCTCTGAAGATTTATCCCAATCACATTCAACCATCTGGTGTGGAGCCTGCCATAAGGCTTCTTCTAGACTGCAGCTGCTGCATTGAATGAGAATAAAATGCTGGTCAGATGATCTAGCAAGAGACAGAGGACATATAGCTATGAGGTAAGAGGCTGCAGGCCTTCATCAGCACAGAATAATTGTTCGGTTAGAGGTGGCACTGACAAATTCCCATTCGAAATTTATAATTTTCAAAGTGACAACTAATCATTGATCTATAAATTAGAAAATTTATTCCAAAGTACTGTTGCTGAATATCTCTCGTGAGTACAAATAGTAATTTTCTAATTTATAGATCAGTGACTAGTTGTCACTTTGAAAACTATATATTTCAAACAGGAATTTGACAGTGCTACCTCTAGTGAAACAATTATTCTGTGCTGATGAAAGGAAATAACCCGGAAATCGTGATACACAGATGTTTTGAGCTGAGTCGGGATGCTGGATTCCCTTGATCGAAAATATAAGGACACAGCTTGTGTCGTATAGCCAGCTGGAAACGATGTCTCCTGGGGCTAAATTACAGCAATATTCGTCCTAAACCAGGACTGCCATGTTATGTTGGCAAATAATCTTTACTCCAAAGTACTGTTGCTGAATATCTCTCGTTGTGAGATTTACAAATAGTAATTTTCTAATGAATATATTTGTTGGAAATTATCAAAATATACTACAGTAACTTTAAGTAGTCTAATGAGATGGCTGGCAGTAATCTCATTAATTAATTAATTACTAAATGGATTTGCATAATTTTTTTATATGTATAAACTAATGTGTAAATTGACAAAATGGTCCCTCTAGTTATTTGAAATGATTGTAACCTTTAATAAATTTATGTAACACCATCATCTTCATTCATTTGTTTACTATTATACTCAATGATAAAAGCAGCAATTGGTGAATTTTGGGGGATTTACAATTCGTATTGGACTGTTCAGAAGATTAAGTGAATATGGATTCCAGTTTTCCTCCTTTGGGTGCTGGTGTTACATGAAAAGCACCCAGTACACTGTAAAGTTGTTGGCATTAGGAAGGACGTCCAGCTGTAGAAACCAAGCCAAAACAGATTGGAGAACCTGGTGCAGCCCTTGGCCTTGCCAGTTCCTGTCAAACCATTCAACCCACTCCAGCATGGAAAATGGACATTACATGCTGCTGGTACTGATGATGAGTATTCTTTTAACCAGGTTTACACATGGAGTGCCGACTGAGGTATTTAATTGGACTTCCCTTATCCCTACTTTCTCTCACTGAACTGACAATCCCATCAAGCCTGCTTAGTAAGGAGGGTGGTTTTTGTGAACACCCTGCAGGATGGAAAACAGAACCTATCAAAGGACAGACAAACTCAATAAAGTAAATGGCCATCCAACAGATGAGAGTCAGAAATTCCTAGTCATTGTTCAGACATGTCTCTAAGACGGAAATTCCAATATAACGCCCATCTCATTGTGAAGCTTGTTTCCGAATTATTTGGCTTTGTAGGTGAGTGTTAGTAGTGTTGTGCAAGCTGTTACTGATTTTAAACTTCAGCATGGGCATTGCTGACAACCATTGCCTTTCACATCTAGGATAAGATAATTTATCAGCAGTGGTCATATTTGTTTACAAATCGACAGCTCCATGTGTATATATATGTGTGTGTGTGTGTGTGTTATGCATTTGTAAAAATTGGGTGATTGTTACATTTACTGTATTCTTTTGACAAGTTCTTGCCATACAGCATACTGTATATTTTGTTGAGGGGGGGGGGGAGCAACTATGGGGCCTCTGCATTGTTGCTCAGCTTACTAAAATCAATCATTATCTTATACAGGCCAGAGCATCTTAGATGTGGTCTTACATATGCTAAAATATTAGATGGCCTTGACTGGAATGCCTCTAATCAAAAGTTTGCTCAATAAGAGTTAAACAACAACAGTATATTCTTACTATGCACAGGTAATTGAAATACACTGTACACATATAACCGATGTATAGTATAAATACATAGCTATTTACTAAACACCTCCCACTGCTATAACTGTACAACTTTATCACGTACTTCCAAACACTACAAACATTTACTAACATTTTTAATGTGCAATAATACCATCAGCACTTCAATAATAGGTTTTATCCTTGTAACTTACATATTAATATAAACAAAACTGTGAGTGTCAAAATGAAATAAATAAAAATGTTCTCACCTGCCTACAATATCTGTTGTTGACACACCTTCTGTTCGTTTACATTCTCTTGGTTAAAAAAAAAAGGAAAAGTAAATATCATCTCATTAAAAACATATGTATATTGAATCAATAAGAAAGTCTTTATGAAACTGCCAATCCCGCTGGAAATAGCAGCCAAACTGCTTCAAATTACCTCCCATCGACTAAATTCCATGCACAGAGCAGGAACGAACATCACCTGTCTCTTGACATTTACACTCTATCAACCATTCCACTCAACACTTATTCTTTGGTGAGACTACCACTCTTGGATACCCTACCACTCACCTCATTTTCTCTCTTCATACTTATATGCCTTTCAGTCTAAATTCTCCTCCTCAATTCTTCTAACCAGCATGCTTACACACATACCATCATGCTGACACACATCACCATTCACCTACCATCTTGTCCCCCTGATACATGTACACATACCCACCAGTGCTCTCAAATCTTTCCATTTTTCTGTCTCCCTTCATTCCACTACTCTCATTATATAGTATTAGGTAAGTTTAAGGTTTCCTGCCTACTCACACAATGACTTGCTGACCCATCACATCATCAGCAACCCCATACACATATATCCCACTTCCTACTTCATCAGCCTCCTCCACTTTTTCTTCTACATATTCCACCAGTCAAACAGACCAACCAATCTAATGAAGGACTCTATTCACAATCACTCAAACTTGCTAGAAATACTAACCAAAACTCTCTCTCACAACTTTTTCTCACAAAGACCCCACACACACACACTGGCACAAGAATGTACACCCATTTACATGCTAGCACAAACACATTTCTCCAATATCTGCTACTCTTTGCTTCACAACTGTGTTTCTTCCCTAACTAGCTAACATGCTCTCTCTCTCTCTCTTTTTCTTATTGCTTATACTTTTTACCTCGTTTTCTCTTCATTCTGTGGTCATAAAGAAATTTCCTTTTCTGCAGTTTTCCTCCATCATGAGATTATACTATACTTCTCTACACCACACATTCTGATCTAACTATCTTCAATTGATTTTTTCTGATTTTTCTCCCAGCAGAATTTACCATTTCTTCCAGAATTTTCTACCCACTGTATAATTTTGAAAAAATTAATTTTTTCGGTACCAGTGTAATATGTGATCTACATGCCATTGTGATCTACAGCAACTTAAATCTAGTTTACCTTGTGATCTACATTCAAAATTTTGTTATCATCATCATCATCGTTTAACGTCCGCTTTCCATGCTAGCATGGGTTGGATGATTTGACTGAGAACTGGTGAAACCGGATAACAACACCAGGCTCCAATCTAATTTGGCAGAGTTTCTACAGCTTTAAATCCTACACAATCTGACACATCTTCCACTTTCAGTTTTTCCTCATACTATGGACATTCCTACATCTTGGACTTTGCAACAGTTGTATAACCTCCCTAGACTTTCTACCAATGTTGTATTGTATGTATATGTATTGTTTCTAAGTTTCTTCTTGCACAGAACTTGTTTATATATCAGCATTGTATTAATATTAATTTTTGCTCCAATTTTTCAATTATTTTTTCTCACTTCCCAACCAGAACTCACATTCTTTTTCTTTTTCACTTTTCTTGTCCTTCTTTTTTTTTTGTTGTTTTTTCCCATTTATACACTTTATACTCACATGTGCAACTATCACACACCTCTCACCCCTCCATGTGCCTCACTATTTTGTTTCTCTTAGAGAACAAAAACTATTTCTGCACCAGTGTTGTATTGTAATAATTTCTTCAATGTTTCTCTTATTCTTCTCTCACTGAACTCCCACCTTCTTCCTCACTTTCATTCCCTTGTCCATGCTTTCCTTTCATACAACAGCATTTCACACCCATACCCTTGCATATCACACCTTCCACTCCTCTTGCCTTCTTCTTTATTTCATACGTGCATCTGCTTCCACCACTTCCCTTACATGCTTTCTTCTCTCTCTCCCTTACACACACACACACACTCCTACTAAACTATGACACTATACTTCTGAACTTACGCATATCTACATACACACCAAAGTAAAACTACACACACACACCACTCCTCTCCTTATGCCTATCTCAAAACACAGATACACTCATGTATGTGCACACACATGCTGCCCCCTACTCCCTTCTTAACCCCCTTAACCACCCTCTTAGAACTGTATTCAAACCCAGTTCTTAACTCTTCGCCCATTTTTTTCTTTCTTTCCTTTCTTCTCAACTACTTTTCATCTTTCTCACTTCTATTCTCTTTTCTGATGAAGGTCTAACATGTGAAAAGTTAAGACTCTTTTCTTGTTAAACTAATACAATATCTGTTAAAATTTATGTTGTCTTTTTTTACTTTTTGTTTTTATTAATTACAGTTTCTACACATGCGCACACACACAATTAAAAAGACACATATTTTAGCATTTCATTTGCAAATTTATACAAAGATTATGTCACTTAATATTTAAAACACTTTATAAACATGGAGTCATTGAAATTAAATTTGTAATTAACACATCTTTGTGTTCATAGCATGTAAGCTGTGTGCACATGTACCTTTCATATCTTTCCACTTTATATCCACGTAGAACTTAGTGCATGTTTTTAGAATGCTATAGGTAGCTAAGTTCATAGACAAAGAGTTAATTATTTATTTTTATTTCAAATTACTGAACAGAAATTGGTAGCAATTTCCAAAGACCTAATCACTGGTTCATTGCAGTTCTGATAGATTTTCAGATACTTCATCATTGTATATCTCATTTACTAATATATACTGATTTATATACTGTGTTGGTGTATCTCAGGCAACATGATTAGTGTATAGTAGATAACAGGATAATGCTATGCTGATCACTTAAAGAGGAGGTAAGTTGTGGAAGAAGGGGACCCAGGAAGACATGGAATGAGCTAAAAATACTAAACCTTATGAAGGAGATGACAGAAGAACAAGTATGTTGCACATTGCTGTACTTGAGAAGACCCACTCACCATAACAGAATTGAGACCCTAAAACTATGGTGCTTTGTAAAAAGCATTAGTGTGAGTGCTGGTGCCACATAAAAAGCACCCAGTACACTCTGTAAAGGGTTGGCATTAAAAAGGGCACCCAGCCATAGAAACTAAGCCAAAACAGAGTATGGAACCAGGCACAGCCCCTGACCTTGCCAGTTCCTGTCAATCTGTCCAGCTCATGCCAGCATAGAAAACAGATGTTAAATGTTGATCATGTTGGGAGTACAAGGAGGTATGAAGAGGTTTAATTTTCTGTAGTAGATTTATGGATATAAAAGTTTTAAAAGTTCATGGATGTAAGAGATTAAGGATATTAAAAGGTTTAAGGACATAGAAGTAGATATAAGAACAAAAAAAAAAAGAGTTAAGAAAGTCTAATGGAGAATCATTGATTCAAAAGCACTAACAAGATAAGATACAACACCCAGAAACAAGGCTCTCTACAAGTCACAAGCCACATGTAGGGTAAACTGTCTATCTGTCTGTCTATCACTCTATCTATCTATCTAGTGACCTGTTTATCTGTCTGTCTGTCTATCTATTCATCTCCCTATCTACTTTTATAGCTACTTCTACATCCTTAAATCTTTTAATCCTTTATCTCTTACCCCCACAAACCTTTAAAACTCTTAAATCCATAAATCTATTACAGAAAATTAAACCTCCTCATACCTTCTGCTTTTTATTGTATTTTATCTTGTTTTATTTTATCTCATCCTTCTTCTCTACCTTCCTAACCTCTCCTATTAACACCGTTACCCTGTTATCTTACTATGAATTTATATACATACATCATCATCATTTTACATGGTGGTTTGGGTTGGACTAATCTCGCATAATCTCCTAACTAACTGCCATAGCTCTTCACCATCTGGCATACACAGCAACAGAAAAACCAGCCAACTTTGTTGTGTGCATGTTTATTTTGGCATGATTTCCATGGCCGGATGCATTTTATTATGCCACCAACACTGGAGAGGTTCTCCTTAACAGGGCTACAGTGTGCCCTGCACTCAATGCTAATTCTGTTCATCTGTTCCTTTATTTAATATGATTTTTATAGCTGTTTGCTCTTCCTAAGACAAACCACGTTACACCCATATTCTGAATACTTAAATTACGACCTCTTGATTTTCTAAATAACAATTAAATTACTCTTTTCTGAATATTTAACAGCCTAAATGGGTCACTACAAATGAGAAAGTACACTCCTCCACAATCAAGTATTTCTTGCCATAGAGACTAATTGCTATGAGCATCATTATAGGGGTAGGTGGATCAACCAAATAATTTCCACAAGCATATATTTAATTCATAAACTTTATACAAAGTTACATCTTCAATTTGTTGAGCTGGTTTGAAAATGGGCTACAAAGGAAAAAAAAATTGTGGGCAAAAAATGAAATGTGTTACCAGTGAAAAGTGCAATTGGGGAACAGACGAGTGAAGTCAATGGAAGAAGTAGAGAAGTCAAACCTCACAATCATCATCATCATCGTTTAACGTCCGCTTTCCATGCTAGCATGGGTTGGACGACTTGACTGAGGACTGGTGAAACCGGATGGCAACACCAGGCTCCAATCTAAATTTGGCAGAGTTTCTACAGTTGGATGCCCTTCCTAACGCCAACCACTCAGAGAGTGTAGTAGGTGCTTTTACGTGTCACCTGCACGAAGGCCAGTCAGGCGATACTGGCAACGGCCACACTCGAAATGATGTCTTTTATGTGCCACCCGCACAAGCCAGTCCAGAGGCACTGGCAACGATCTTACTTGGCTTGCCGGGTCTTCTCACGCACAGCACATTTCCAAAGGTCTCGGTCAGTAGTCATCGCCTCGGTGAGGCCCAATGTATGAAGGTCTTGCCTCACCACCTCAACCCAGGTCTTCCTGGGCCTACCTCTTCCACGGGTTCCCTCAACTGTTAGGGTGTGGCACTTTTTCACGCAGCTATCCTCATCCATTTTCACCACATGTCCAAACCAGCGCAATCGTCTCTCTTGCACACCACAACTGATGCTTCTAATGTTCAGCTTTTCTCTCAAGATACTTTGAAATGATTAGCGGCTGAAACAAATAGCAACAGGACACACTGCATATCTGTCCAATTGAAGCCAGCATGGAAAAAGAGATGTTAATACACTGATAATGATCAGCATGATCATTTTCATGATACTAGGATGAAAAGAAAGCAGTGTCTTTTAAAAGAAGATAAAGAATATGTAAAGTTACTTACTTGTAACGGTTGGCCTTTTTTACTAAGTGGTATGTATCTGTGCCATCCACAGTTGTAGTGATGTCATCTAAAACAAAAATAATACCTTGATATAATGAGAGGAAATAAGAGACAGCAATGATAATTTCACGTGCTGTTGTATAAAATACATCACCATCGTCATCATCAATATTTAATGTCTGTTTTCCATGCTGGCATGAGTTGACCAGCTTGACAGGAACTGGCAAGGTCACAGGCCACACCAGGTTCCTGGCTTAGTTTCTATGAGAGAATGCCTTTCCTAATGCCACCTACTTCACAGAGTGTACTGGTGCTTTTAATGTGGCACCAGCACCAGTGCTTTTTACATGGTACCAGCACCCACATCAATGCTTTTTATGAGGCACCTGTCAGGTCTTTACAGAATTATGATATTAACTTTTGGCATAGGTACATTGTTCCAAACTTTGGTCCACAAGAAGGAATGAACAAGGAGAATAAGAGGCAGCGGCAAATCCTAAGATACCTTTCCTCAAATTCTATTCAACAACAAATCACTTCTGAAAGTCCAACAATTATACAATAAAGCTCTTACAATGTTTACAAGACTTAATCAAAGTTTCCATTGGGACTTATTTATTGATCCATCATTTATAGCTGCTAGAATGAAATAGTGCAATACTTGATTAACACTGACTAGAAATTTTAAGAATTTCTTAATAAATAAGTAAATAAATAAATAAAATCTGTGTATTCTATGCAACTTTTTCCTTCTTCCTTAATTTTAAATTCAAACTTCTAATCCCACTAAATATTGTAAAGAAATGATTATTTCCCTTGTTTTAACTGTTTACAAGGGGACTCTATATAATTACAGAAAAACAACCCAAAAAATATTGAACTTGTGAAAATACACTGACATATAAAAGACAAAATACTGGTTTCACATTTTGGCACACAAGATCAGTAACTTTGGGGGAGGGGCTAGTTGATTACATGATCTCCAGTGCTCAACTGATACTTATTTTATCAACTCCAAGAGGACGAAAGGCAAAGTAGACCTCAGCAGAATTTGAACTTAGATTTGCCAGGTGTGCTAACAATTCTGTCAGTTTGCCACCTTGTGAAACACAAAATATTGAGCTTTGAAAGTGGTGCTCCAGGCTACCATTAGGTGGACGGATAACACAAACAAAAGAAAGAACCAAGAAAAAAGGAAGAACACACATTTTGGGAAAAGGACAACAAATGAACCTAATGTTACTTTTTAATTATTCAAATAGCAGTTGTTTACATCAAAGTATTATTTTTTTTACTTTAATAATTATGCCTAATGAGAAGATATTATAGGGTGTTCTGAAAAGACACGTGACTGGCCTACAATTTGAGAAGGGGCACTTGTTTCTCCCATTCCTGAGGAATATTTTTTGCTTATTTTAGTTAGTTTGGTATTTCAGATGAATATCAGTATTAAATGATGTAGCTGCATTGTAAGTTTGTAATAACTGAACATATATTGTAGGATGGCAGTAAATGATGAATATATATTGTGTGTGGATAGAAAAAGATGAAGTTATGCTGTGAGTTGTAACAAATAGATATATAAGTTGATAGTAGTAAGTGAAAAGTGGAGGTGTGTGGCATAGTGGTTAGGTTGTTGGACTTATTGACTGTGGTTTCAATGCCTGGACTGGGTGATGTGTCGAGTTCTTGAGCAAAACTTCATTTCATGTCACTGTAGTCCACTCAGCTAACAAAAATGAGTAATATGACAGACCTGGCAAGCTGGTGATGGATAGTGGACCAGCTAAAAAACAAACAGAAGGGACCACAGGCCTATTCTGGTGTTGGGTATTAGCTTTTTAGTGAGCAAATGGACATTGTAGCTTGGTTGCAAATGAACAAGTATTGTAGGCTGGTAGAAAATGATAACCAAAACAGAAAATCCCAGTGTTTTTGAAAGCAAATACTTTCACTTACATTACATTACTAAAAATGGATTATCAACATGTTTTATTGTCTTACCTCCATGGACACAGAAGTCGCAGTTATATTTGTCCAGTGACTCAAGTGTAGTGACATAAGGAGCATTCTCAATAACCTGGAGAAAATGAGCAAATTATTCAGGAAAGTAAATACAAGATTTACTTATCATATTTGAAAAATTTATCGACTAAGTAACACTTTCACTATTCTGTGACGACCCTTCTCATATTACATTTCCTGGTAATAAACAGAAACAGCTTCAGCCACCACACATACAAATATACATACATGTAATGCATTTTCTGATAATATACAAAAACAAACATTTTTAGCTACAAGGCACTCCTATCACAATAACTCTTCTGCTGCCACTTAATTTAATGACAATTTGATGTACATAGGGCCTTACATTTCATACAAACAATTATTTATAGTAGCTGGTATGTATCTAAACTCCTGTTTGCAGTTTGAAGGAAAATTACACCACTGTGACTAAACACTATTTTAAAGTGCGATTTTTATGGTTTGGAATTGCTCTAAACATATTTGAACATAAAGATGCTTGAAATTTAGTATTTTTTAGTATTTTTTACAGTAACAATAAAATTAATCGAATCTATTTTCATGCAGTCGGAGTGTGCTAAGTTTCCATAGCTCCAACAAATTTTATTAATATCAGAGAAAATACTAAGTTTTCAACATTTTTATAGTAGATAGTTATGAGAGATAATATTGTATGAGAGAGTGAGTTCAATATGTATTTCAGTTCCGAATGTTATGAAGCATGTGTTATGGTTAAATTACTTGATAGTTAGAAGTGTCATTGAATAGTGAGAGAGGAGTAAAGCATGAGGAATAGTAGAAGTGTCACTGAATAGTGAGAGAAGAGGTCAGAGGACTAAAGTTGAAAAAGTGTGACACACTAACATTCACTTTCACATTTATTATTGTAGATTCCTTCATAAAAATATTAATTAGGTAAAAAGTATTTAAAAAAAAAACTTACTTCATCAACCCATTTGATGGCTCGGACCATTTTGTAACGCTCTTTTTCATTAAATACTGGAGGGCCCTTGTGATTAGCAATTTCCTCTGAAATCATATTAAGTAATATAAATATAGAAACATCTAAAAATCTTCAGAAATATATGTTTGTTTATTTTTTTTCATTATAAACATACATTAAAATTATCACTTGTAAAATTATGAATAACTTTTATTATTATTCACAAGATGATATAATACTGGAATTCATTACTACATCACCGTTATTATATAACAGCATATCTCATGAACAATCAGAATCCCAAAGTGAGTGACAATGTGTGAAGCACATAAAGAATGCATTATATTGGTAGTTCCAAACATGAGGTGTGTGAAAATCGGAAGAAAAAAAAACAGGATGATCACAAATAGAACACCATTGATCAGAGTTGATGTAAGCCTGTACAATAAGAACATTAGAGTACATGGAATTACTTATTGATAAAGTGTTTGATGGACTGTGTTTGTAGGTGGAAGGAAAAAGAGAACAGATGGTGTTGAATGGAGTTAGATATAAAGGAAAAGAGGCGAATGTTGAAAAGGAGGAAAAGTTTACTGAGATAAGTGAATTAAGAGAGGACTTGAGTTGATAATAAGAAAATCAAGAAAAGTGGATACATGCAACAGATGAATAGTTAAATCAATAAACACAATTCCAATACCTAAGATGCCACAATGTTTACGTACCATCAGAGTGAACACCAACAATCAAATAGTCTCCCATTTGCTTAGCCTAAGAAAAATGAATAAGAAATGTTATTAGGGAAACTGGTTAATACAGAAGAAATGTTAAAGTTATAAACCACAACAAATATGAAATATGTTACAAAATAAATTTCCCTTTACAGTCACTAATACTGTCATTAACTGTATTCAGTTGTTACCTGAAATAATATTGACTTTTTACATTGATATAAGGCCAAACTAATGTAGGGTTTTCTGTAATAAATAGGCTGTGTCTGAAATACTGTCTCTGCTATGTCGTCATGCTCACATTTTGAATAATATAAATTTGAAGAATACCACAAATATTTTTAGTGAGGTATAGACAATTACATCAACCTAACTGATTACTGGTCTTCATGTTTTCCTTTTTAAACTGAAAAGTTGAAAGGTCAAGTCAATCCCAGTGGGATTCAAACTCAGTATATAAAAGAACATAACTAAAATACTGCAAGGCATTTTGTACAGTACACAACAAATTCTGCCAACTAATTATCTTTTTTTTAATAAAATAACATTATAATGTAATTAATTTCCAAAAGAAATCATCACTTGAAAACGTTTATAGAATTATAAATGGAGGAAGGAGCTAGCTACTTAATAAAAGCTCAGCATATGAAGGGATGATGCTAGATGAGAAAATATCTTAAAGATGTAACATGCATTGTTCTCTAAAATCAAAAAAAAAAAATACACTTACCTGTCGGATTGCATTGGCGTGACCAAAATGTACCATGTCAAAACTGCAATTAGTGAAAGGCAAAGAAAACTCCCAAGTTAATTTTGATTTTCATAATTATTTTATCTCATAATTTCATATTTTACATATACATATTTATTAAGTTGTTCATTTTTTTCCAATGTTATTTGAATTAACACAAAAATATTTTTATCAGTGTTTTATGGGGTTTTCTAACTATTCTTCCTCTTCAACTCTGGTTTAACAGTTTTGAAATTTGAATAAATTTCACTTGTTTTCAGACATATGACAATGAAGTGCCAAACAGAAAAAAAAATGAGCATTTTCAACACTTGCTTTTCTGTGCTTTCAATCAACATTCCAAAGCTGCCACAATCACTTGAGACTTTGAGCTGTGTATGGAGAAGGTGTTATTACTGACAGAACTGACAGAAATAGTTTTCACAGTTCAATGAGGGGAAATTCAACCTCACAGATTCTGCATGTTCTGATTGATAAGGAACAAGTGAACAAGTTTGTCCATGAGGATCTGTGCCAATCCATTAGGGAATTGGCTCAGCAGATGTAATGTTCTCATGATACCATCACCCATGGCCTTCATTTAATGGGTAATCCAGCTGAAACAACCCAGCTGGTGACATAGTATGCTTCTTTAAGATGACAGTGCTCACCTCAGCCCCCTATTGCTAAATTGATCAAAAATGCTATTCAAGAGCTTAGTTGAGCAGTTAAACTGTACCCACCATATTCTCCTGATACAGTGCCTTCAGATTATCACCTTTTCCAGTTACCCTCCAATAGCCTGTAGAGCATTTCCTTCAACAATGATGAGGAGCTGAAAACATGGCTCAATGAATTCTTCAGGTCAAAACCTGAGGATTTCTACCATCAATTGACAAGCTAGTGGAATATTGGCAAGAAGTTATGAACAATGAAGGAGAATATATTCTTGACTGATTTGTTAGAATTGTGGATGCAAAAATAAAGATTAATATAAGTAGAAAGAAACAAACAAATTTATATGAAACCCAATAGATACATAAACATTTACTCTCTCTCTCTCTCTCACACACACACACACACTTTTCTTTCTACCTACCATGCTACAAACACACATCTTAGGCCTCTACCATCACTCTATCATCTTGGTCAACACCAAGCCTTCAAGTAGCTTAGCAAAGACTAAGGTTTTAGTGAGTAGGAAAGAAGACAGCACCCGGATATCTTCGGGGAAATGACTTTGCGGGATATGCAGGAAAGGAATAGGCATAAAAACTCCAAATGTTGTACCCAATGTAATCTATGGACACACAAGAGGTGCAGTAGAATTACAGGCATATTAACAGAGAAAGTAAGCTTTGTATGTGACAGATGCACTGGAACAATACATATGAGCACAACAGAAATAGACTCTCTTAAAAGCCCAGATAGCCCACTAAAAGTAGATAGCTTTTGTTACCTACGAGACATGATTAGCAAGGAAGATGGTTGCATCAAAAGTATAGTAGCCAGAATAAAAAGAGGCTGGAAAAAATTCAGGGAATTTCTACCATTGCTGGCAACAAAGGTTTTTTCTCTAATGAAGGATGGGTATATGATGCTTGTGTTAGAACTGCAAGGTGGCAAAGGACTTGAAGAAACTGGAAAGAAATGAATTGTGCATGTTCCATGTGCACAATATAGTACAAATGTGCCAAGAGAAAAAAAATGGGCATAAGAAGAATCAGATGTAGAGTGTAAGAAAGGAGACTGCACTGCTGTGGACATGCGATGCATAAGGATGACGACAGCTGTATAAAGAGCATACAGCTGTATAAAGAGCATCCAAGTGTAGAAACCATGTCAAAGAAGACAGTGGAGCACAATAATGGGTATTGTCAACTCTCCCTCTTTGGCTTCTTTAATAGCATCTCATCTCTAATACACCTATCATCTCTTTACCACTTGCTCCTCTCCCACACATCCCACTAATCACCCATATCTTCACTGCCCATGCCCTTATTGCTTGACACTCACTTGCTTTATCATTCACACTCTTATTGCTCATGTCTCACCCACTCCCTCTGCTTATTTTCACTGTTGTATGATGCTGGTAATGGATCTCATCTGTTCACTAAACATTGCTTCCAGTGTGACTAGGGATATCGCTGGATCTATCTTACTCTCTTACCAATCACTTTCTCATCCTTATCACCCTAGCTCTCTCTCACCTGTCTCAAGGCATAAGCATTATAAACATCAAATTTTCATGTAGCCCATACACTCTACTTTATCATTCACATTTCACTATTTATCTAGTTCTTACAATCCATCATTTTCTTACCCTTAACCTTTCAAGTGCTGTTGCTACAATAAAATATGTCCAATAAACTATTAAATCTGAAGTGAAGAAGCGCCCATTTCATTTTGTTTGAAGACCTGAAAACCTCTCTAGTCTGGATGCCTTGAAAAAATGCACCCAGTATACTCAATAAAGTGGTTGGTGTTAGGGAGGGCATCCAGCCAAAGAAACCATGCCAAAAATCTCATGAGATGTGGTCCTCTGACACAATTGAGGGTGCAGCAACAATATGTCCAACCTATGCCAGAGAGAGAAGGTTAGGAAATGATTATGATAATGATACCATATAACATGAGAGACAAGAACGGAAGAAGGGAGTGAGAGAGGGGAAGAAAGTTAAGGTCAGAGAGACCATCTGATATTGATTTCTTATCAATATTGATTCATAAATTTAGCAAATATTGTTTCAGAATGTTACCACGAACGGCAAACAGTAAAACAAAGATGAGCAATAACACAATCAAATATAGTGAATTACAAATACCATAGGTTCCAAGTGTTTATTACAACACAAATAATGATTTCTTCCATTCACACAGGTAAAATATATTCACAGGCTTTCTCTAAATATAACCAAGTTCAAATATTCATTTATATTTTTCACTCATAAATAAGCATAAGCATATAAAACACAAAACTTTGAATAGAAATGGATTCAGTGGTCAGCTTCACCTGAATAAATAAACTCTAATACATGTACTGAGTATTGATTTTTACATATGTACAAACCCCAACATCACCATACACACACCTATATCTTGTGCAGGTAGAGAGAGGGGGAGAGGGCAATGACATCAGGAAGACCAGAATGGGTGGGAGGAAGACCAGACAGAACAAGAAAACAAGGATATGGCAAGAAGACAAGGATATGTAAGGGTGGTCTTTGTAGGAGAATGACTGGCAATGGTAGAGGCGTCCAAAATGTAAGGGTACACAAGGAAAAAGATCAGGAATAGAATGGGAAAAGGTAGGACAATTTAGGGTGGTGCATGTGCTTGATTATGAATAAAACACCATTCTAGTACACACACACACACACACACATTCATATTATCATCATTTAATGTCTATTCTGCTGTGAGTACAACAAAGTGTCGTGTTCTTTTATTATCTCCATTGTAGGACTCAGTATCTCGAGATCAGCCTTCAATATACATATATATATTTACACACACACATACACATAAATATATATATATACACACACAAATGTATATATACACACACAAATGTATATATACACACACAAATATATATATAAAAATACATACACATATATATATACATATACACACACACATATGTATATATATATATATGTAGTGAAACCACCTCTCTCATGGTTATTTATTTTACAAATGCGAGCGTAGCAAGGAACAACTCTTTCCTGCCTTGCTGTGTCATCACCTGACTGACTTTTATTTTCGCGGCATTTGTCTCCAGTCCATTCGCGCCAGGACGCAAACCGACCAACCGTAGCCACTAATAAGGTCACGTGAGAGTGTTTTTATGATGCTCTCTGGAGACTCCTTGTACCTATAAATAGCCTAAATTATCCGCGCCAGTTCGTCGCGGCTACAGATCCTCACAGATCTGGTCGTTGACCACACACGTAACACAGCCAGCCAGTTCCAGCGACGACATCAACAGCATTGTTCAACTACGTACTACCAGCAACCGCAGCTTCTCTTCTCAACCCTGTTTGTGTGAATCGCCTCACCACGAAATTAACAGCCAGAACTCAACCTGCGAAGAACATCTGTATCAAGAATCCGGCCCAGCATCGAAGCCTCAACTGCACGACAAGTGTCTTAGCTCTGCCGCAACCGTAACCTCTTATATACAGACAATCTAACTACTGTGTACCTTAACAGAACTGGTATCTTATTATCCTGTGTTATAGACTCTTTCTATGCTTTGTATCTCTTGCATTCACATACATATATTTGTACACATACACTATTTTGTTTACATGACGGCCTGTCTTATATTGTGTTTTATTATGTCGCATTCACTCACACACAGACATACAGTTTAATGCTCCAATAAATCTTACTGTTATACATTTTTATTGGTTGAGTCAATATCGTTTTCCTTACTGGCATTCCTTCGCATTCCGCATGCGAATTCTCTATGTTATAGTATTATAACATATCATTATATTTTGTGTTGACCGTGTGACGCATTAAAAAGGGAGCCTGTTTTCCATTCGTCACCATTTCTCCTTTGGTTCACACGGTCGTTCTTACATATATATATATATATATATATATATATATATATACACATACATATACCATCATCATCATCATTTAACATCTGTTGTCCATGCTAGCATGGGTTGACAAGCTGGAAGGCTGCACCAGACTCCAGTCTGATTTGGTATGGTTTCTATGGCTGGATACCCTTCCTAATGCCAACCACTCTGAGAGTGTAACGGGTGCTTTTACATGCCACTGGCACAGGTGCCATTTGCGTGATACTAGTATCTGCCATAACTGTGGTCTTACTTGGCTTGATGGGTCTTCTTCTCAAGCACAACATAATGCTAAAGGTCTTGGTCATTGCCTCTGTGAAGCCCAAAACTGAAAAGGAGCTTTTCACGGCCACTTTGCCTCAATGAAGCCCAACACTTGAAAGGTGCTTTTTACAAAGTTTTGTCAGTGAACAGGTCGCGATTTCAAAGCACCGAAAATATTTTAACACAAATTAAATTTAAATGTTGAAGTGAAACTAATGGTTTTTGTGTGTTCTTAAATGGCTTACAAACATCTTCCACACTGCAATTGTATATATATATATATATACACACACACACATACAAATAAATTTGCATATATATAGGCACAGGCATGGTGTAGGTTCAGTTTCATTGCATGGCACTTTGGGCAAGTGTCTTCTACTATAGCTCAGGGACAACAAAGCCTTGTGAGTGGATTTGATAGATGAAAACTAGAAGAAACCTTGACATCAGATGACAGTTGTGAGTGTCACTGTCATGCAAACAGGGTCCTTCATTTCTAATCTTCCATGGAAACATGTCTGGTTATGGTGAAATATTACCCTACATGGAAACAGGTTAAGTTTGGCAACAAGAAAGGCATCTGGCTGTAAAAAATCTGGCTGAACAAATTCTGTCTGACCCATGTGAGCATGGAAAAGTCAATGTTAAAACGATGATGATAATGATCATGCTATACACACACATACACGCACATGCACATTTACACACATACTGTTGGCTAAATTGAAATCAATGAAACGATTGTAAACAAAGCAATAAACACAATTTGCAAACTCAATCACTCACTGTCCACCTGTCTGTGTTCAGAGAGCTTACCATCCATTCTGACACATGTTTGGATTCAATCATGAAACTTTTCATTGACTGTTTGCCTTTTCCAGCAATGCTTAACTATAGTGTGTAACGTATAATTGAGAGATTAAAATTCAAGTAATGCATATGCCTGAAGCTTTTTAAAATAAAGAAAGGCCTTACACAGGACTAAACCCACTCTCAATGTATGCAGATTTCCAAAAAGAAGAACTAGGTTACATCAATGGATGCAAATGCAGTCGCAAGTATTAGTTATCTCAGTCTTTCCCCTTTTCTTAGAGAAGTCTCTAAACAAAAATTAGGGGTCTCTCACTTCCAGCTGTTGGATGTCAAGTCACTTTTAGTGCTACTAGTAACCCAGTACAACCTATTACATGGTCGCCACCACCTCCTGCAAGAGTCTCGTGGTGCTTTAGGTGTTTTCGCTCAATAAACACACACAACGCCCAGTCTGGGAATCGAAACTGCAATCCGCCGACTGCGAGTCCGCTGCCCTAACCACTGGGCCATTGTGCCTCCACACACACACACATAAATGTGTGTGTGTGTGATTTTGCACCTGTGTTTGTCCCCAACCACTGCTTGACCACCAGTTCTGGACATTGTAACTTGGTGGTTCAGCAAACGTAATCAATAGAATAAGTACCAGGTTTTAACAAAGAAGTACCAGGATCGATTCATTTGACTAAAAATTCTTCAAGAAGGTGCCCCAGCATGGCCACAGTCTAACGACTGAAACTAGTAAAAGAAAAAAACATACCTACATACACATATATATATACATGAACCAATATGGTGTGCAACAGGTATTTGGTATGTTTTCAGTTTTACACAGCAGACACAATTTCTTAAAAAATTTTTAGAAATGAAGTTTTCAAGCTAATTACAAAAATCATAATATATCAGAATAAAATAAATAAATCTTTTGGGAATTTCATCCTATCAAATGCAAGCATTTTCAACAAGTTTCAATAGGCACATTCACTTTTTGGAGAACATTTTCCTTTGCAACTTTTTTCTTTTTATTTTTGACTATTGTTTATTTTATCTCTTTTACTCTTTTACTTGTTTCAGTCATTTGACTGCTGCCATGCTGGAGCACCACCTTTAGTCGAGAAAATCGACCCCAGGACTTATTCTTTGTAAGCCTAGTACTTATTCTATCGGGCTCTTTTTGCCAAACTGCTAAGTTACGGGGACGTAAACACACTAGCATCGGTTGTCAAGCGATGGTGGGGGGACAAACACAGACACACAAACATATATATATACATATATATGACGGGCTTCTTTCAGTTTCCGTCTACCAAATCCACTCACACGGCTTTGGTCGGCCCAAGGCTATAGTAGAAGACACTTGCCCAAGGTGCCACGCAGTGGGACTGAACCCAGAACCATGTGGTTGGTAAGCAAGCTACTTACCACACAGCCACAATGAGAAATTTATTAAAAAAAAAATTACACAACCTTTCTCAGTGGTGCAAAATATTTAATTTTTTAAAAATGAAACAAAACAACAAATGAACATCTGAAAACTGCCAATCATAGATCAATGAGTACCACAGTACCATTTATTTTATTTCTTAAAGCAGTTCCATGTGATTTCAACTTGTGTGTGGGTTCCATCTTTCGAGTTGACAAATTTGGCACAGTTGGCTCACCACTCAATGCTGAGAGTTGTACACTTGCATCTCTTGAATGTGGGAACAGGCTTGCCACAAGTCACTATATATAATGGATCTTGGCAGAACTGATTCTTGGATGCATTCTCCAAGTGTATCATGGTTGCGACATGGTACAGCATAAAGAAATACTTGCCAAGTGTCATGACATGGCCCACTGAAAATTCACTGACCTAGTAGCACTTTTCTTCAATAATATGTCTTACTCTTTTACTCTTTTATTTGTTTCAGTCATTTGACTGCAGCCATGCTGGAGCACCGCCTATAGTCGAGCAAATCAACCCCAGGACTTATTCTTTGCTTTGCCGAACTGCTAAGTTACAGGGACGTAAACACACCAGCATCGGTTGTCAAGCGATGTTGGAGGGACAAACACAGACACACAAACATACACACACACACACACATATATATATATATATATACATATACGACGGGCTTCTTTCGGTTTCTGTCTACCAAATCCACTCACAAGGCTTTGGTCGGCCTGAGGCTATAGTAGAAGACACTTGCCCAAGGTACCACGCAGTGGGACTGAACCCAGAACCATGTGGTTGGTAAGCAAGCCACTTACCACACAGTCGTCTGGAATATAGCATTTGTCTATCTTGACAGTCTTCCAGAACCAGCAATCTGTATTGGGTTAATAAGTAGGTCTTCTGTGCAGTTCGTGATATTTGTTACAATCAACCACAGTGCTGTGGTTTATTTACACCTCTTCTCCATAAAAGCGAACTGTATTACTTCTTTCACCTAACAGTAAATGACACAGCTATAGTTGTTAGTGGAAGAGTGCTTGATGCCTTCAAATCCTTCTGCAGACACAAATTCATAGCAACTTATTTTCTTGCAGTGTTATTGGACACTTGCCCCCAACAATGGAAAACTTCATTGGATGCTTTCGCCAACAAAGGCTATTCCTCAGTACTATGTTCTGTTGGAAATAGCTTGTCATCATTCTCCATTTTCAACTTCATTTACAGACTTCTCAAAATTCTCTACTTAGCTGCTTCTGAGGGTTTTAATTTCTTGCTTCTCCATGCCATTTAAAATTTGTTTTGTTTTGGCTCATGCTGGTTCAATATACTGCAGCCGGAATAAATGACAATTTTGACTTCCAGTATGTTGAAAATAGCTGCATCTTGGATCATATTCCCAAAAATTTCAATTTTTAAAGGTTCATAATTCCTTTATTTTTTATTTCACCTAAAAATGGTTATGATGCAAATTATGATAATTTACATGAAAAACTACACTTGCTCTTATCTTTTTACTTATTTCAGTCACTGGACTGTGACCATGTTGGAGAACTGTCAAGTTTTTAGTCAAACAAATTGACTTAATTTTTAAATTGAGTGAGGATGTGAGCAGACCAACACCAGTAGTTAAGTAGTGGTGGTGGTGATGGTGGTGGAAATAACACAAAGACACACACATAGCTTTACATACACATACACACACACACTAAATCCACTCAGAAGGCTCTGATCAACAGAGGGTTATAGTAGAATACATTTGCTACACAGTGGGACGGAACCCAAGACCATATGGGTGGGAAGCAAGCTTCTTATCCACATAGCCATACCTGCACCAGTATCTGTGAAGAAATTTTTTAAAAATTGGATCTGTTGTGTGAAATCAAAAAGATCCAGTATTTGCAAAACATGTCTTTAGAGGGCCAGAACGGAAGACTCTTAACATAATGTTAAGAGGCATACTCCAAATCTTTTTTCTTTTTCTCAGCAGTCTCATAATTTTATTAACAACATATTTTTACAGGAAGAAAAGAAAAAAACATTAAAAAATCAATTTATAGAGAAAAAAAACACCATAACTACCTCACCAAAGAAAAGGAAAAAATGGGGGTGGATTAAACAGCAGAAGATGATGGGGAGTAATAGGTTGCACACCCCAGAACAAATGGCATGTCCAGAACAAACGGACATGACTGCAAAGGCATTACCATAGAGAATGGCCAGCAACACAGACTGTAACAGCTATCCCACCTGGCTGCAATTATCCTAATTTTGCAGAGGAAATCAGCAGTGTGGGATCCAAGAACACCTAAGACCTCAACAGCAATCGGCACAAAATGACAGTGGCTGGTCAGGCTCTTATATATGCATGTGTATGTGTGTTTAGGTATCTTTCTCTCCTCTGTGTTACAGGCAATAATACCCAGGTTTGCAGCCAATGCAGCAATATTGGAGCCAGAGGACGTGTTGCAGCACATTATGTCCCAGATTAAGGATCCACCTCCCTTGTATGAGAAGTGGGGTTATGTTGTCAGAGTGCTTACCATACCCACAGTCAAGAGCTACTGGCTCCAGCTGTGATGGGAAGCCAGGCACATCGAGGCCACTTCTAATTATGTTATTCAAAGCGGGTATTGGGGTAACTGGCCCGTGCTATGGCTGGAGACGAAATTCATTGACTACTGCTCCACAACAGCAGTTGTGTAGCTCACACATGGAGACTGAGGTGCTGGGCCACTCTGATATGAGTGCATTCATCATCAAGAAAGGCAACAGTTGACGTGGAGGGCACTAAATTGAGTCCTGTCCTGCTGTTTGGCTGTGAAGTGGAATGGAGGCAAGCAAAGCAGTGTTGGTTTAAAGATGTGTCAATCTGCCTGAAAGCAGATTTGCATATGTCATACCAGGTATGTTAGATTTTCTGTATTCTGGGAGATGGAAAGGCCTTCAACAGGCCAATCAGCTAGAGCTGGCTCCAGTTCCTGAGTCACATCAGGTTCAGTCATACTGCCGAGTACCTCACCAATGAGGGTGTGGACGAAAGAGATTGAGGAAAGATAGACCAGTAGAGCCAGATCCAATGCAGTAGTGTAGCCTGTTGCCAGCAGGCACTGTCAAAACTGACACTGCAGACCACTAAATCATTTCTACACCAAAATTTCAACGTTGCACGGAAAATGAAAAGGCCCACGCTGACCGTGGCTTGAGCCGCCAAAACACAGTACCTCGGAGAACAGCAGGTTCTTGAAAGAGGCTGGCACTACGACTACACTGGCGCTTTCAACACTCGTTTCTCTTTTCTTCACTCAAATTATGTACTAATCACTTCGCCTAGCCTGCTTTCACAGAACTTCAGCTCGTTGGTTGACTTTCCCTATCCATGTTTTCCGCAACCGTCAATCAGCAGTTATTTTGGGGGACATGAACTTTATCAATCTCACGGGTCTTTGTAACCCTTTCCTGCAGATAAAACCGTTAAAAATATGCAATTAATTCACTGATGTAGTCAATGAACTAGAGCTACGCAAAGGAACTTATCACATTTAAGGGTACTGTAGTCGATGATATCGAACCAATACTTATTTCAACTTGGCACTTATTTTATCGACTAATGTATCGAAGCGTTAAGTTACATTATTTGACAACACCGGTTGTGTATGGGTAAACAGACAGGAGAGAGAGAGAGAGAGAGAGAGAGAGAGAGAGAGAGAGAGAGAGAGAGAGAGAGAGAGAGAGAGAGAGAGAGAGAGAGAGAGAGAGGGAGAGAGAGAGAGAGAGAGCAAGCAAAGCCCCTTCTGCAAATGACATTGACTTTTACTACAATATTGAGCTTGACAGTAGGAATTTGATAGGTGGAATCATGCAGAGATCCATCTTAAGCTGTTTGCAGGACTCGCAGTTAACATGAAACTGAGAAATATATAAACTATACTGTATATATTCAATACTTTTTCTCTCCCGTTTGATAACACAAATGCATTGTATGTATGTATGTATGTATTACAAAGCAATGATACGAATTGTATACAACTATCAAAAAATATTTCTAAAATCATAGATATTAGATCCATTCTATGGATCTGTAATGGTACATGGACACTGATCACCATGCACAAGTACATATACTGAAAACATGTATATTAGAACAGATGGTGAACTGAAAAGTAGACAAGGAAAATATATTTTCAAAAGTACGATCGCCGTAGTTTCAAGCTGTTACTTGCTGTAACGTTGTCAGGGCAATGAAATAAAGTTTTGTCGGAGGAAAATCACGTGATAGGTTGAAAACTAACACAGAAAATCAGTCAGTAAAAACAGCACGACAAACTATCGAGCTCTGACAGCAGCAATAAATCGTATGATCCAAAAATGCTCGTAGCATTTACTTTTATCTATTGGACAAATAATCAAATATAGGTTGGGAGAAACTATATTCTAGCTTTCTATGTTACTATTGTGATGACATGTAATCAACACACACACGTGTGTGTGTGTATATATATGTGTGTGTGTATATATGTTATGTGTGTATATATATGTGTGTATATATACATGTATGAGTATATATGTGTGTGTGTATATATATGTTTAAATATATATGTATATATAT
>NC_068984.1:89267204-89284178 GCF_001194135.2 Octopus bimaculoides | reverse complement strand
ATATGATACATATATAATACAAAACCACATGAAAAATAAATTATGCTGAATTGTTGCTGTTTAAAACTGAAGTGGAAAATAAAAGTAGTTGTTTAAGCATTGTTTTTTTAAAGATATCATGTAATATAATATACAAAGTACTTTAAAAAATTGTATTCGCGTTCACGCACTTTAAAAAAGCTAGAAAGCAGCTGCAAATTCCATAATCCTAATCATTAGAAATTTCTTTTCTTTGCGATCTTTGATATTGACAACAAAAATTCGAAGACCGGCTTTTCTTTATAAAAAATAAATAAATAAAAAAGTTACAAACGGAATTTAAACATCCACGTTAAAACGAATACGTGCCAAAACTATAAATAGGTAAACCGAAGGTGTAAATTATAATGATAGCGATGTGCTCATGGAGAAAGGGAAAAATGTAAAGGTTTCATTGCTGTTGAGGATCAATACACCAGTTGAATATACAGTTGTGCATTCAAAAATATAAATGTGCTTAGTGAATAAATGTACAACTGACACTGTAAATAGAACCGATATACACTCACCATCCATCAACCCAAACTCGGACTTGATTCTCGCTTTGGGCCATGTTGTGGTTGCTGTTGATTTATCGAAAATAACTAAGTGACGTTCCGTGTCGTTAGATACCGAATGTGAACGTGGAGGAGTGCTATTGTCAAGATATAAATCCAGTGACAACACCCTGCTGCTGCTTTTAATGATTGTGTAATCGTGGCAGAAAAATTATCGGGTGAACTTTAAACCATCACCGTCACTAAATGTTCTTGTTAATCTCCCTTTGCTAAACATAGCTATTTCTCTGAATTGACAGTAGTTGCTGATAAGTTTTTAAAATCTTACTAGAAGAAAGAAACGTTTATTAAGTAAAAAAATTATGCGTACAGAATTCAGTATATCACACCTGGATATTCAGTACCATACTTCAATCACGCGCGTGTATATATACATGTAAATGGTCATATGTGTATGTGTGCATTGATGTTTGTGTATATGTTAAGTTGTATATATATAAAAAAAAATTAACTTGAAACTGAAGGATTACTCAATATTTTTTGGTAGAGTGCATATTTTTATTAGGAAAATATTTAATGCGACTCCGAAGTTCGGCTTGTTCGTCGTCACCAGACTCGTTTCTCGGCCGACAAAAACATGCTCAGAAGAGGCTCTTTTACAAATATTCGCTACTCCCACCCGCCTTCCAGAGGGTTTATAGGAATGGCAGTACATACTCCTCCGCTCGCTTTCCTCTCCAAGTGAAACTTAAGAAATTGATAAAAGTGTAGCCAAAAAGCAGTGTCTTTACTCTCGTCCACTACTCAATCTTTTGTGTCATAATCACCAGACAGGGGGAAAGTTCTTGCCAAAGGAAGGCAGCCGATTAATTTTTGGTCGGTTATTAGCCTGATCCTATTTCGCAACAACAGCTGTTCAACAAAACTCCATAAATCAGTGATACTTGGACACTGAAAGTATGAGTGCAAAAATTAATGCCCCGCATGCATCTTGGACAGGTCCCCAGATGACAGCATTTCCATATCATCTATCCCAATAGCATTGCCAAACCAGGATTTCTGGCAGTTTTCCTTCGTTCCTGGGCCGAGAGTTCGCCGAAACAGGCCAACCAGTTAATTCTCGACAACACCTAGAGTTTCCCTGAAAGCGTTGTCGTTCTTCCTCACAACTACTCCTCTATAGAATGCCAATCTGCAAGTTCCACCAACCGTATTGCCCGATTTATAAAAGTTTGTGAGTGCCTGACAACATTTCAGATACAAAGCTCCCAGCCTTGGTCTTCGTTTGATCCAGGACTACATCTCCATCAAGGGGATTAGCTCTGGAAAGACATGCCTAATAAAAAGCGAGCACATCTCACCGTATAGGAAAGCTGTAGATGCTGCATCATCAATGCAATACCTGTGCAGCAACATCAACAACATACTTAGACATTTGTGCAAAGAATGTTGACAGCAAATAGACCAGTGGGACGTGTCCCTTCCACAATAATTGGAAGTGTAGACCCTCCAAAGCAAGCACTAGGGCAATGTGCTGCAGTCAAGTGGCTATATGTAACGGATGCGAGATATGCGTCGCCACCTCTGCCTTTCAGGGATAGCTTCCTTTCAGCCCTTTTTCTGGGTGAACCTGGCCACCCTGCTCGTAACCACCTTTTTACGCATCTCATTTTTATCCGTTTGGAGATCCAGACAATCAAACTCCAAGCAAATTAACTGACTGTTCGTTCAACGGCCAACGACACTGTCCAACGACACTGTCCAACGACACTGTCTGCCTTTCTAGGTACCAAGTGACAAGTCCATCGACATATTAGTCTTTGCCCCTGTGAGAATTCCCATTTAGAAAGGTACCGATCATTTCGATTTCTATGATTTCCAATACCTTTACGGTAATGTCATCTGCATATATCGACACAGATGGGTTCTCATATCTACATCAGCTTCCCCAACTCATTTGGAGTATTGCCCATGCAACGGTTTTTTCTTTTCCGGTCGTTAAGTCATGATGACAGTGGTGATGTAAGTGTTGGTGCTGTTTGATGTTTCTCTATGCTGTAAGAGATTGGCTGCTCGCAATCAAAGTGGTGGAGGCAGTGCTGCTGTCACTCGACTAAAAAGTTATGTCAAGCATTTTTGTAGATATCGTGAAGTAATTGTTGCAATTATAATGATATAAATATATTGATTCAATTAAGTCATGGTATTTTTGTATTTTAATTCATTTAGTCTTTTACCACTAGTTGGATTGCAATTATGTTGGGACACTACCGTCAAGAGTTTAGTCGTGTATATAGACTTCAACAAAATTTTAAATTTGGTGTTTTTTTTATAAACGTGAATTTGTTGAACCGCCTGTTATGGAACATCAACGGCAATTACTGGTTTTAAGTATACATACATACATACACACATACACACATACATACATGCATACATACATAATACATGCATGCATACATACACATACATACGTACATACATACATACATACATACATCAATGACTTAACTGTTTCCCTTATATCCGATGAGGCATGTTACAGGTATCTAGGGGTGGATGAAAACATACCTTACAATGGCATCTGTAATAAAACACATGTCACTAAAGAATATTACAGCCAAATAAAGAAAATTTGGACCTCGGAATTCTCTGCATTCAATAAAACAGTGGCCCACAATGTGTTTGCGGTGCCAGTACTCATACCAACATTTGGGTTGCTTGGTTGGACACTTGAGATCCGAGTCATTGATGTGAAAATCCGGAAGATACTAACAAGTACACATAATTTTCACATCAACAGTGACTTAGATCGCCTTTACCTAAAATGGAAACAAGGCGGCAGGGGCTTAACATCAATTCAAACTGCCTTTGAATGTCGTATCATATCTCTTCGGCAACATCTTTTAACCACCAAGAGTCGAAGTGCATTCTTTGACCAAGTTTGCATACATGAAGCTGGTAACATCATAAGACTTGGAAGGCAGCGCTTTGAGCAGCATTTCTTGTCTGATAACCTGTGGTTTGAAGGCACGTAAATAAGTCGTTCTTACCTCGACTTGCAGATTGTTCAGTTCTTAGCATATGTTGTCACGACCTCTCTGTCGCCACGTTTCGCCTCTGTCGCAAATAGCATGAAAAAGAGGGAAACTTTTCTTCTCTCTCGCCGACTTGACGTCATCTCTCTCCCCCTTCCAGTCTTCCTTCCCTCATACGACTCCCTGATCTAAAGATCACTGCTCCCCTGTTCTGTCTCGTAATTGTCCGTCCACCTGCGGGTGGGGTCGACGTTCCCTTAGAGAACTCCGTAGGGTCATGGAGTCATCTTCTCCCTCCCCTTCGTCATCAGAAGAGCTAATCACCCTACGAATATCCAAGACGTGATGCAGCATTCCATCCACTGATACATTATTCAGAGTACTGATTGCGGTCACCTTTTCTTTTCCTACTGCGTTGTGCACTGTGCGTTCGGGAGCTTCACCTACACTTCGTCTCTAACTTGCTGAGATGTAATCTCTTCCACCTCTAGCTGCTACGGCACCACGCTCAGGTGTCTCCATTTCTACTGGAATATGGCCCTGTGCGGGACCGATTCTTTGGTTTGCCCTACCCTGGGCGACATATTGTACCAGAAGACTGCCTCCATAGGGGAGATTCGTCCCCTCTCAGCCATGGCTTTAATCATACGGTGGTGCCGTTCCACAATCCCGTTTCCACCTGGCCTGTATGCAGCTCTGTATCCAGTCCTCCTCTATCTAAATCTTTCCTGGTTCGTGTGTGCTCGGGGCAGGATCGATCGATTGGCACCTGTTGCAATTCTCTATTATTTTCTAAACGCTCTCCTTGATAACATCGGGGTCGACTGTCCTAGCCAAAAACAACATCCTGTCGACCCCCATGTTGTGCAGCCTCCTTAGCTCAGTGCCCTCCAGCCGACAAACCGCTGCTACCCCACTCGGAATAACATCTACTGAGAAACAGGGTGAGCTGCTACAAGTACACACTGAATGGAGAAGGCAGGTTTGAGTTCGAGACAAAGGTGAACAGGTAGATATAGGAGGGCATTCTGATGTTATGGAGTGAGGAGACGACGGGCGGTGTGCTACCGTTCATGGCTGAGCCGACAAAAAATAAGGTTTTACCGGTGCTAGACTTCAGGGAATTGAACGAATGTGTCCTGTCATATGGGTGGCGAGTTAACAGACGTGTGTGGAGAAATCCTTCGTAAGTGAAGGCGAATAAGGAAAGCGGCTACGATCGTCAATCACAAGTCGGTCTATCTGCAGCTCCATGTATCAGAGAAGTTGTGGGAGTACCAACTAGTGAGGTACAGGGGCAGAACGTACTGCTTGACTCAACTGGGTTTCGGCTTGAGTTCGACGCCGAAGATCATGGCGAAGATCCTCAAGGCGGTTTTGGGCAGAGGTCAAAGTAGAGCAGGCTACCAGCTGATATCGACGATTTCTTGGTAGATGAGAATGTGGCATCGGCAGAAGAAATCGTGGATCATCTTAAGAAATTCGGGCTGACAACAAAACCGCCAGAGGCTATAGAAGGAGGTACGGCGCTGGGGATCAGGCTTGAAGGAGACAAAGTGGGCAGGCTTGTGTTTCACAGAGGAAAGGAGATCTCAGACCTAAATCGGAATATGAATAGACGAGAGCTGTTCTCAATGTGTGGGAAGTTGGTGGCTCTGAACAGCATGTAGCTATGTCTGAAGGCGAGCAGGAGTGAACTGGGGTGATAAAGAGGGAAACTTTTCTTCTCACTCGCCGACGTGATATCATCTCATCCCCACTTCCGCCTTCCGGTCTTTCTTCCGCCATATAACCTCAAATACATGCCCAAAGAAGTTGCACGACTCTACCACAACGTATCAGATGAATGGATGAGCGCGTATGAGCAGAAGACTATGAATGGATATGTTGGTAAAAAGTACCGGCATGATAGTAACATTGATCATCAAAGCAGTCTATCGTGGACCAACAACCGGATTACTACCTCCCACTTTGAAGGGTATGCATTTGCAATCCAGGAACAGATAATATCAACCTAATACCTGATGCAGAAAAGGGACAGAGATGCAGGAAAGCAGGATAAGCAGTAAAATGTGACAACCAATCAGTGGTGGCTCGTGTATAGGCACTGCAGAACTGCAGCACCCCCTATTTCCACTCGATATAATCGATAACGTTCAATATAATGAGTCCTTTTTTTCTTTAATTATTTCTTTATACTTGTACATTATATAATCCTTAAGCTTAATGTCAGTAGCCATCCCCTAGTTTATGAAGAAATGCAAAAATCCTTGTATAGAACTGTGCGCTTCACAGTTCCAGCGACGCGGTGTTTGGCTGTTGTGTGCATGCTCAAATGTCAGATATAGGAAGCTGCACACTAGGGAGAGAGAGCACTGTCGTTCACGCAGTGCCGACCCTTGTGTGCTGGTGAAAGGCAGTGTTTCTTATTGACTCCGCGTGTGTTGTACTTAAAAACGTGTTTATATTCTTGAATGTGATAAAGTGTAGAATTAGATTATTGTCCTGCTTCCAGCTACAGTGTTGCTGCCAGGATTTGAAAAACAGGGCAGATCCCCCCACCATTTTGTGATTTAGGGGGGATTTTTGAAAAACAAGGGGGAATTCGAGGCGATGTTCAGTAAACAAATTAAACACGCTACCTGGCAGTGGCTAAACCGCGAACCGATCAATAGAACTGTAAAAATCTGTAAAACTTTCCAGAAGTTTATCATTTAAGTATATATGTGACTTTGTAGATATGCAAGTATATGCACGAAAAGACATACATAAAACAAAACATACAAATCTGCACGTATGCATACATACATACATATTTAGATTGTCTGTTTGTATCATGGTTGTGGAGCCATCTAAATATGATTCTATTCAGAAGGCTGTAATATTATTTGATAGGAACACAGTACAAAAAGTACAAAAAACTTTCGGGTTAGGGTATTTGGATAATAACCAAAAATCCCTCACCAGGCAGTGTTACGGGAACGCTTTACCTGTTCAAGATAAGTTATCCAGGCACGGAATGTCAGTGCCAACGACATGTCCAAGATGTGGGCCGGACGGCGAAACCGTCCAGCACGCTTTTGTACATTGTCGAGAGCTGTCAGGCTTGATAATTTACGTCGAACACGTGTTGTCGCATCTGGGAAGAGTTCAGCTATCGGCTGAATCTATAATAAAGATTATACCACCAACTAGACTCTCGAAGGAAGGTGAGGCATGTTTTTCCTGTACAGTTGCGATGCTGAAGGAATGTATGTGGAAGATTAGATTGCAAGGATTCGTGACGGGGTCCTTCATCTCTGGCCCTAGTTTGCTACAATACTTCAAATATCATCTGAAGAGCAAGATAGAGCTAGAGAGAAGGACCCTGTACAAAAGTGTGTTTGAGGAAAGATGGAAAGCTGTTAAGAAAGGTGGGTGCAAGGAACTCTGCTTAATCGGCATTGGAAAAAAGGAGAAAATAAAAGGAAGGAGATAGCTGCTGGGCCTTTGAGGCAACAGGGCATATCCCTTACTCATAAGGAAAAGACTATTTATTTTATATCATCAATATTTTTAAATAATAGGTATCATTCGAACGCATCATAACATTTTTTGTATGTGTTGTCCTGTGCTGTCCCATCTATGTGTTGACGACTTTTATGGTTGTAATAAAAAATTCAGCTAGCAAGCCAAGCTACTCCAGACTGATGAAGAGCAATGACTCTGAAACTAGTCTCTGGATGCTGGCTTTGCTGGATGGAGGTGCTTATCTCCCCTGTTTGAAAACTTAAGGACATAGAACGCTTGTGTCACATAGCCAACTGGAAACGTTGTTTCCTGAGGCTAAATAGCAGTAGCATTCTTCCCTTTCCTGGGACTGCCACATTAAGTTGGCAACAAACCATCACTTTATCATGCTGTTACTGTATCCTACTTCAAAAGACTCTTCCTTGGAAAATGTAATTTCATTAATGCACTATAGTCTTTCTTAAGAACATCCCTACCGTTATGTTAAATAAAATTCAGTTTAGATAACTGAATTGATTAAGATCAATCTGTTACATTTATAACATTATGAAAAAAATTCGTGTGAGAGGATATATTCTATATAAGCGATTTTGTCTTTAAACACCGTTTCTTCATTTGTTCTCTACTGCTATCGATTATCATCCCCGGCGTGGGAGGTATGTTAGCACGTCTTGGAACTCAGCTTTCTTAACACGGGTTGGTATATATAAATTTATTAAACACAATTCATGTATACTGGGGTGCATTCTGAGATGTCTGCTTTCTAGAATGAAAGTTAGCTAGCTAATAATTATTTGTAATCATCTCGATTTTCAAAAAAATACTAGATGTTGTCAGTGGGTTCCTGAATTGATATTTTTAATCTAATATATTTCGATGATTGATTATTTTTTTTCAAACTTTTTGTGAGATTATTGGTACTCGACGGACATTGGAATTGTAATCTGCATTCGTTTTGATAACTACGAAACTAAATTTACATTAACTATAATTTGTAAAGGCATTGTTTTTAAATATACATTCCACCCACTATAACTCGTAAAGGCATTGTTTATATTCTTTGTAGTTTACGATTTACAGATAATTTTTATATTATTTTAGTACTGATAAACTTTAATTATAGTCTATTGATAAGAGCAAAATATCTCAACAATCTGAAATCAATATTTTGCTGATATAACACACACATATGTATGTATGTATGTATAACACATACTGGATGTTGAATATCTAACCAGTAGGTCGCTCTTGTACATATTTACGGAAACCACGGGTCTCTCATAAATATGGAACGATTTGACCTCGGCTACTCCACTAAAAACATCCCACGCCATCCAACGAACTGTTCACCCTAACCCTAACCATAACTTAATTAAAAATTAATCTTTGTGAAAAAAAAAAAAAAAATCTTAAATTATTACTGCCGAGACGCATGGAAATCCAACATTTTATAAATATTCTATTTTGATGCATAAATTTATAGGCCTTCCTAACATTGTTTCATGGTGTTAAATTTCAATATTTTCGATTTTGTTCCATAGTTAAAGCAATTAAATGCGTAACACTTGAATGCATGTCTGTGTGACAATAAGGCTCGTGCAAAGATGGTAATAAGTCCAATTTCAAACTGCTCCGTTTCAAACTACTCATCAAATGCTTTAGTAATCAGGGCTAAATACGCATGATTTATGTCTGTTTTGTGTGTATATAAATGTGGTAAGTAAAAGAAGAGAGTAAAATCTTAGAAAGATTTATAAAAGATACTTTTTTTTTTATCAAAAAGGCCTCCTTTGCAGTCACTGAGAGAGGTTTTCTCAAAATCTCTGGCCCACCTCGAATGCAAGAGCCTGATGACAAGCAGAATAGTGCAGATTTTCATTTATTTTACAAAAATATGCTTCCTTCTTATATCATCTCACTCTTAACCACATATTAGCTGAGTGTAGCTACTGTGATAAGTTAGTTTTAAAAATATAATAGTATATAATAAAAGAAATTAGATGAGCTTAGTTAATTAAGTTCATCTTGAAGTAGGTATTGACAATTAATGACAAAAGCTTTTATGTCTAAAAAGAAATTTGCTTAACAAATTTGTACATCTTCCCTATATCATCATTATCATCATTTAATGTCTATGTTCCATGCTGGCATGGATTGGATGATTTTGGCCAGATCTGAAGGGATCCATTGTCTGCTTTGGTAAACTTTTTATTCTAACAACAACCACTTTACAGCATGTACTGGGTGCTTTTTTCATGACATCAGCAGTAGTGAGTTTGCCATGCAGCTTACAAGACTATAAACCCTTGGGAGATGAGGAGTAAAAAGGGGTAAAATAAGGAAGAAAATGACCAGAACAGAACAGGTCTCTTGCTGTAGAGCAACTACATGACTACTCACATTTTAGAAGAGAGGTTGGGAATGATCAAGTGGAGGTGTTAGTGTGGACTTTCAAAGTACAAGGTTGGTAGGAATAAGTGAAGAAGCGGGACCGAGGGTGAGTTGGGGGAGATGGAGATATCTGTGCAGACCAGCAGAACAGTAATGATGATGCAGAAAATAGAAGGATGAAAGGAAGATGACATAATTTGGGTCAATTGCAGGAGTGGGTAGAGAAGAGAGAGGCAGGTGTAGTATATGAGGTGGGTGAGACGTATGGTGGATGAGCAAGGAAAGTGCTGGTGGAGAGAATGTTAATGGATGAAGGATGGATAACAAGTGAAATGGTTCTGGGTTGTAAGAAAAATAAGTGGTATTAAAGAAGAACTGCTGTTAGGGAGGTGATGGAGTGTCTTGAAGAGGAAGGAAATTGGGTAATGGTCCCAGTTGTGCATAAACACACACACAGACAGCTCTATCAGAACTCAATTTTACTGAGGTGGGCAGGTTTTCTTCAGAACCACACATTCAGTCATTCTGGTCCTTTGTCATCACCTTCATGAGGTTCAAGGTCCTGAGATCAGTCTTTATCACTTTGTCTCAAGTCTTCCCAGGTTTCCATCTTCTGCAAACTTCATCTGCATCTAGCAATACACACTTCTTTATACTGCTGTCCTTTTTCATACACACCACATATCAATATCAGAGTGGCTTCCTTTCTTGCACTACATCTGATTCTTCTTATGACCAGTTTTTCTCTTAGCACATTTGTACATGTTCATGCTCATGTACATTAACTGTCCAATGGAGCATGCTTTCTTCATTTCTTTTCAGTCTTCTCAACTGCCCTGCAGAATGGGCTGACAGCTTTTATGTGGCACCAGCACAGGCAAGGTCAGTTTTGGCATAGTCTTTACAGTTGAATGCTCTTCTAAACACCAACTACTTTACAGTGTTAACTGGATGCTTTTTACATGACACTTGCACTGACAGGGTCACCAAGTAACATGCAAAACAAAGATCCCTTGAGAGAGTAAGAGGCATTGGACTTGTGCCAGAAAGACAGAAACGTGTGTGTTGCTGTAGAGGATATACATAGTTACCCAGTCAGAGAGAGAGAGAGAGATGGTGGCAAAGTGCCAGGGCATACCCTCAAGGTATGGGGTTCAGAATATAAATGGTAGGGTATTGTCAAAGGTGCATGAGTAAGGAGTAGAGACTTCACATGAATGCAAAGAGTGTGGGGATGGCGAATACAGTGACTAATGAAACCTTGGTATATAGCTGTGGTGGGGAACAACAGGATAGCAATGATATAGGGAGCAGGGTATTGAGGAAAGAATCAGGGAGCAAGAGATAAGTAGAAGCATAGTGCATGAAAAAGAGGAAATGTGAGGAGGAAAATAACACTGACATCTCATTTTAACAGATATATTTATCAAAATTACATAAAAATATCTTGAAATACTAAAGAGACAATTTATTCAATAAAATCGTCATTGGCTTCAACTTCGGAACCTCCTGCAACTCTTCTGGACTCTCTCCTTGTTTAAATTGGTCAATGCTGCCATAGTCCTTGCCTTCAGTTCAAAGAGTTTTGTTGGTCTTTCACTCAACTGTGCTCAACACATAATAATCAAGGGGGTTGCAGTCTGGTGAGTTAGGTGGGCAGATGTTAGGGGTGATGTGGTTTCGGAAATTAACAGTCATGACTGGGTTCTCCTGCTTGTGTCGCATGGTGCAGAGTCCTGTTGCCAGATATAGAGTCTTCCAGCAGCCACCCTCTTGACCCAAGGCAGCACTATCTCCTTCAGACACTTGATGTAGGCCTCTGTATTAAGTGTGAGGCCATATGGGAGATGACTGGAGGCATAATGTCGCCATCACTAGTGATCACACCAAACACCATGATGTTGACTGGATGTTTGATTTTTATCACTCTCGCTACATGTTTTAGGGACACAGTAATCCAACGGTTGTTCTGTGTGTTCACCATCTGTTGGTATTGGAGCTTCCGGCGTGAATGCCAAACAGTACAGCATGTTGTTTCCAAATTTCTGGCTGAGGGAATTGCATCATGAAGCTTTTTTCTCACAGACGGTGCCCAACTGACCCTACTCTATACTATATACAAAATCAAAAACAAACAATGCACATGTGCGAAATTAAAAATATAAAATGGTGACAATTTACCCATCACACCCTGTACACACACACACACACACATATGATATCATTATAGCCACTTTTCTGTGCTTGCATGGGTCAAATGAAATTGGTTGAGGAAGGTATTTTTCAGATTTGTTTCTGTTACCAACCCACACCTATTTCCAAGCAAGGTAATATTTTCCTTAGTCCTTTGGACACAAGCAGTACAGTGGCCAGATATGTTTTTGAAAGTGATTGCAAATGAAAAACAATGCTTGTATGATGTTCAAAACTACCTTGTCTTGACATTATGCAATGTGAAAATGAAGGGAGACAAGTAGACACCCTCATATTTTCATATACATATATATAGCAGGCTTCTTTCAGTTTCCATCAACCTAATCCATTCACAAGGCTTAGTTTAGCCTGAAACTATAGTAAAAAGCACTTACTCAGGGTGCCATGAAATGGGACTGAACCTGAAACTATGTCTTTGTGAGAGAACTTCTTAACCACAGCCTTCCTTATATCTATACACTTGCTCAAGGTGGCATGCAAGTGCATAACTGCTACTGTAGTACTGTAGGCAGTGTGTTAATCTAATTTATATATATAAAATATTATCATCCTTTAATGTACACTTTTCCATGCTTGCATGGGTCAGACAAAATTTATTCAAGGCAGATTTTCTACAGCTGGATGCCCATCCTGTCACCAACCCTCATCCGTTTCCAAGTAATTTAATATTTCTCCATGGCCAGACATGTTCTCGCAGAATATTGGAAATGAATGACATTACTTACATAGCAGTAATAATCATTTCAGTTATCAGCTGATGTCAAGACAAGGAGACACAAACACACACTCACACATACATATACATGTATTACATATATATGAAAAGCTTCTTTCAGTTTTTGTATACCAAATTCACTCGCAGTGTTTTGGTTGGCTCAGAGCTATAGTACAAGACACTAGCTGAAGGAGTAAAGCAGTGGGACTGAATCTGGAACAATGTGGTTGGGAAGCAAACTTCTTATCACACGGCTTTACCTGCACTTATCCCACAGAATCACGCATATGTGGTACCTTATAGTTCTAAGTTAAAACTCTAAAATGTAAGAAACAGTTATTCTATTATTATCTTTAATAGGTAGAAGCTAAAGCAAGACTGGTATTTGGTTTATTATTAGCAATATATCAATTATTTCTAACACTAATGTTACTGCAAGTGAAAATCAATAAGCTTCAAGAATGAAGTGAATAATAAATGGAAGATATTTTGAAACAATTCTGTGTTCACAAAATGGATTGTAAAATGTTTAATAGTATAAACAATAGCTGCTTTATATATCCAGTTGAAATCCTTGCAATTTCTTTATTGTGTTTCTATTCATGTTTTCTTAACTTTTCTTTACACTTTGTTTGTTGAATAACATAAGGGCTGACTTCATATATCTGAGTACAGATGAAACTGAAGTGGCATTCTTAATGTTTGGAATGTGTTGAAACTTAATTTCCATACTTGATGTTCAAAAGTATCAATGATTTTGTAATCCGGTATTGGATTTTTGGGTTTCAATGCAAGATACTTGCTACTTGGTAGAATGCCACTTACATTATTTTGCTGAACAATTATATGGAATAGAAATAGATGGACTACTAAGGTATTAACAGCTCTGAGGCATTATAGTTTGTGTGGTTTTTTTCTTTTATTCATTTCAGTTATTTGACTGAGGCCATGCTGTAGGACTGCCTTTAGTCAAAGAAATCAACCCCAGGACTTATTCTTTGTAAGCCTAGTACTTATTCTTCAGCCTCTGTTGCTGAACCGCTAAGTTACGGGGACATAAACATACCAGCATCGGTTGTCAAGTGATGTTGGGGGTATAAACACAGATACACAAGCACATACATATACATATATATACAATGGGCTTCTTTCAGTTTCCGTCTACCAAATCTACTCACAAGGCTTTGGTTGTCCCGAGGCTATAGTAGAAGACACTTGCCCAAGGTGCCACGCAGTGGAACTGAGCCCGGAACCATGTGGTTGGTAAGCAAACTACTTACCACACAGCCACTTCTGCACCTATGAGTGGGGTTGCACATAATTTACTAACAACTTTTTAAATTTGTTTCTTTACTTATGTTTAATGTATCAATTTTGCAAATTATTGCTGGAAATAGTCTATTGCAGTATTTACCTATTTAGCTACTTAAGTTGTCATAACAGTCTTGTGATTTGCTTTTCTATATTATTTAGGAATATACTTTTGAAAATTTATTTTAGTATTGTATGTTGGTGCTTTATAACATTGTGAACCAGTCTTTTGCAAAGGTAAAGTTACCATTATTGTCACCTAATTAAAATATACATTTGTGTTACAATGGGGTTGGATATGGTATTGTGAACTAAATATAAGACTTGTTTTAATCTACTGGTTCTAGGAAAGTGAAACCTTTTTAAATTTCAGTTTTGAATAACAATACATTTTCTGCTCTTTGTCCTCTCAATTTCCCAGAATCCAATTTGTTTCTATCATTATATCATGAAGGTGGACAGTTCTTTGCAGATTTTGTAGAAAATAAAACTGTAGATCTATTATTAATTTTATTATGAGTAATTTTACTGAATTCTTGCTCTATTAGTACTTTGAAGCATGATTCTATTTTATTTCAATATTATCTCATATCAGATTCAGTACTCATTGGCATAATTTTATGAATGTGACACTTGTTGTTTTAATTACTTGCTTTTTTACAAGTAACACTTACCAACATTATCATCATTGTCGTCATCATCATCATCATCTTTTTTAAACACTTGGATGTATTACATTTTTATCAGAAGTATTTCTAACATTTTAAAGGTGAAAATAATGGCTTATTTCATGTTAAAACTATGGTGTGTAAGAAATTTTCTGATATTTAAAATTATTTTTACCCTGTGACAGTTTACTATAATCTGTAAATATGGTAATGAGCATACAGTTGATAACCTGTGATCTGAAATTATTGGAACTAAAAGTATTTAAAATTTCAGAATGATTGTTTATTTTTTTTCAGTATGATATGGCAGCTTAAGAGATGGGACCCACCCAATTTTATGCATGTTCCCTATTGACGTTTCATACTACAGCTTATATATGCCATATTCTAACGTGTATAAGGAACCCTTTTTGTCAAAAATTAGGTTAAAAAAATATGGGAGTTTCTTATACATGGATAGTATTATAATCCCTTACAAAACCTTTCTTCCAAATTTAAGCCCCCAAAATTAGTGGGTTTTTTTAATACATGTTAAAATACGGTATGTTATGAAAATAAAATTATATTAATTTGGCACTATTTAGTTTTACATGACATATAGTAGCTTTATTTTGGGACTGCTTCACTTTTCACGAAAGCAAATCTACTTTTACACTTTCATTTCAGCTTGTTAACCACATAAAGCAGCTATATATCACTTTTCCTTTCCCATTTTATATTCACATATAATACCCCCAACGTTTTGGAAACTTTTCTGAGTTCTTTAGGAAATTTTTCATTTCTCTTGATTCTCTCTCTTGAAAATGTTTAGGTTTTGAAAGTTTGGGGATTTCAGAATTTCTGATACACAATTAACAAAATTAATACTGTTCTTGATATTCCATTTTCATTTGAGTTGTACTACTTTACAAAATTCTTCACTTTTTCTACTCATGACATAAACTATAGTTTGTGATTTTTTTCATTGCTTCTATTACTATTCCCTTTTTTATATTAAGAGCATAACTGCTGAAATTTATAGAGTAACAGATAATCTGCAGAACCATTGCTATCTGAATTGAAAGCCCTTAAAAGCTCATGAAAGATATACATTGTGATTTGGGGGCCTAAACTGGTCTTTCAGACCCCTAACATTGTGTATAACATAGTGTTCTGCAACTACTGCTGGTGTGGATTATCTACAATATTTCAGTTTCTTGGACTCTCTCTCTCTTTTACTTGTTTCAGTCATTTGACTGCGGTCATGCTGGGGCACCACCTTTTAGTTGAGGAGATCGACCCCAGGACTTATTCTTTGTAGGCCTAGTACTTATTCTATCGGTCTCTTTTTGCCAAACCACTAAGTTACGGGGATGTAAACACACCAGCCTCGGTTGTCAAGTGAAGTTGGGGGGACAAACACACACACATATATACGACGGGCTTCTTTCAGTTTCCGTCTACCAAATCCACTCACAAGGCTTTGGTCGGCCCGAGGCTATAGTAGAAGACACTTGCCCAAGGTGCCACGCAGTGGGACTGAACCCAGAACCATGTGGTTGGTAAGCAAGCTACTTTACCACACAGCCACTCCTGCGCCTACTTAAAAAGACTATAAAAGAGTATTTACAATTGGTTGGTAAGTAGAGAAAGATGGTTGTAGAAGAAATTCTTGGAACTGTGTGGTGTGCCTAATTTGGAGGGGAGCGTTAGTGAATCTTATGGGAATGGTGTATGCTACATGTGTGAGAAGTGCTATGAGTCATGGGAAACAAACATGAAATATCAGAGAAAGCTGGAAAGAATAGAAATGAGAATGGTTTGGTGAATCAACAGAAGATCAGTGAGTAAAGAAGACAAGCAATGAATCAGAGAGAATAAATGGAATAGAGGCACTGATGGATGTTTTGGGGAATGTCAAATGATGAAGGAATTTATTTTGAATGCAGTCTAGAATTGATTAGAGAGAGAGAGAGAGAGAGAGAGAGAGAGAGAGCTGGATTCAATTATATTAAAATGAAGGCTAAAAGATGGAAGAAATGGCAATAAATACAGGACCCCAAGAATGACCATGGGATCGTACCTAAAAAGTCAATCTCTGAGGCACAAGTCCGGACAGGGTTGTTTATAGAAGACCAGCAGTCACCCATGCATATCAGCCTCCCCTCTTCACGCCACCAATGTTATTCAGGAGAAAGGCAAAAGCTAATACAGCTTGGCACCAGTGACATTGCGACTCATTTCAATAGCTGAGTGAACTGGAGCAACATGAAATAAAGTGTTTTGCCCAATAACACAACACACAGCCTGGTCCAAGAATCAAACTCTTTACATCATGATTGTGAGCCTGACGCTGTGACCACTGAGTCATGCATCTTCACACAGGAGAATATTGATTATAGGCGCAGGTGTGGCTGTGTGGTAAGTAGCTTGCTTACCAACCACATGGTTCCGGGTTCAGTCCCACTGCGTGGCACCTTGGGCAAGTGTCTTCTACTATAGCCTCGGGCCAACCAAAGCCTTGTGAATGGATTTAGATGGAAACTGAAAGAATTCCGTCGTGTATGTGTGTGTGTGTGTTTTTTTTGTATCTGTTTTTGGACCCCCCCCCC
>NC_068984.1:89265952-89266962 GCF_001194135.2 Octopus bimaculoides | reverse complement strand
CATCGCTTGACAACTGATGCTGGTGTGTTTATGTCCCTGTAACTTAGCAGTTTGGCAAAGAGACCGATAGAATAAGTACTAGGCTTACAAAGAATAAGTTCTGGGGTTGATTTGTTCGACTAAAGGCGGTACTCCAGCATGGCTACAGTCAAATGACTGAAACAAATAAAAGAATAAAATAAAAGAATAATAAGATAGATAAAATAAACTTCAGAAACATGAAAAGAAACAAAATCCAAAGGTAGGGAGGTTTCAACTGTTTTTATGGAGTAGATATAAACTTGGTTCATTTAGATTAATTGCCACATATCACAATACTGTAAAAGCAAAACATTTACTGTGTTAGTTTATAATCACAGTTCTCCATTGAAGAACTGAAGAACTTTGCTTGAAATTTTAAATTCATTTTCTAATCAGAGTAAACTAACATACTTTGTATTTTAATATAGCTTTCTGGATTTTTGGATTGGTCTACTGGCCTAGCAAACCGTATAATATATGTGATACAATGTGATGTAAATACACACACACATACATAATTGTTATCAACATTATTCTTTTACTTGTTTTAGTCATTTGACTGTGACCGCCCTGGAGCACTGCCTTTAGTTGAACAAATCGACCCCAGGATTTATTCTTTATAAGCCTAGTACTTATTCTATAAGTCTCTGTTGCCGAACCACTAAGTTACAGGGATGTAAACACACCATCATTGGTTGTCAAGCAATGGTGGGGGACAAACACAGATACACAAATACATACATACATATATATATATATATATCATCATCATCATCATCATCGTTTAACGTCCGCTTTCCATGCTAGCATGGGTTGGACGATTTGACTGAGGACTGGTGAAACCGGATGGCAACACCAGGCTCCAGTCTGATTTGGCAGAGTTTCTACAGCTGGATGCCCTTCCTAACGCCAACCACTCAGAGAGTGTAGTGGGTGCTTTTACGTGTCACCCGCACGAAAACGGCCACGCTCGAAATGGTGTCTTTTAT
>NC_068984.1:89259432-89264456 GCF_001194135.2 Octopus bimaculoides | reverse complement strand
CTCCTGCAACTGTCTCACTAGAAATAAGGCATCAGTAGTGCTTTTACCTGGCACGAACCCAAACTGCATCTCATCTAAATTGATTCGCTTCCTAATTAGTTGGGCTATGACCCTCTCTGTAACTTTCATAACCTGATCTAACAGCTTGATATATATATATACAATGAGCTTCTCACGCACACACACACACACACACACACACATACACACACACACACACACATACACACACACACACACACACACACACATATATATACGATGGCCTGAAGTTATAGTAGAAGACACTTGCCCAAGGTGCCACGCAATGAGACTGAACTTGAAACCATGTGGTTGGGAAGCAAGCTTCTTACCACTTTTTTATACTTGCATGAGTCCTATGAAATTTGTTGAGATTGACTTTTATACAGATGTTCTTAAGCTGAAGTTTAGTGAATCAGCTAAAAAATGTTACAAATTATTGCTGGAAATAATCTAGCATGCCATTTCAGTATTTGCCTATTTAGCTACTTAAGTTGTCATATGGTCTTGTGATTTACATTTCATTATTATTTAGAAATTTACTTTTCTTGAAAATGGGATTTATTTAATATATTTTAGTTCTAGTAGTAGTGCACAACTATTTTGAAAATTGTTTGATGACATTTATATTTTTCTGAAACATTTGAATCTTGAGAAGATGTAAAAGTCCTCACAGGCAGTATTGAAAGGCAATCAATCAATGGATCTATCATATTCTACATTTCTTTCAATGTATATATCTGTTTACTCTAACAGTACAGATAAACTTTAAATCAAGTTACTCAAAAAAAAAAAAAAGTCAGTACCCCAGCATGGCCTCAGCCTTTGGGCTGTTATACATAAAAAGATTAAAGTAATACCCACAGCTATTCACTATGGTTATTCCGCTTTGATTTAACTGTGTTGATATATCAAAGCCATGTGCCTTATTATCTTCTATGTATCCACATAGATACATTGACAGAAATGATTGATCATTAAAACCTGTAACAATAACTACTTTTATTTTTATTTCCTGTCACAGTATTCTGTTATAGTATGTTTAAAATCATGTAGCTACTTTCCACCCCATGTGGAAACACTCACTCACTCTCTCTCTCTTCCTTTTTTTCTCACTTTTTGGCTCTCCCTTGAACTAACCACATAACAGCATCACACATTCAGTCTTAACGTAATAACTATTATTTTCCCCACTTCTCTCTCCCTATTTTTCTCTCATTCTTCACCTCTCTTCTCAGTTAACCACATGACAGCATAATGCATTTGGCCTTAGCATATTAGTATATAGATTGTATGCTGGTACTTTATAACATTGTGAAGCAGTGTTTTGCAAAGGTTAGTTTACCATTATTGACACCTGATTAAAAGATGTATTTGTACTACCATGGAATTGGATATGGTATTATCAACTAAATATGAGGCTTGTTTTAATCTACCAATTCTAGGAAAGTGAAATCTTTGATGTCAGTTGTGAATAATAATTGCCTAAGTGGTTTCTTGATCTACTTGATAAAGCAGCCAAATATCCTTTAAATTAAACCTCACCTATTTATCAAAAAATATCCATTGCAAATTTTGTCTTAAATAAACAATATCTGAGAAATTATGAGATGGTCATTGTTGAAATGCCTTTTATCAAAGGTTTGCTCATCAGGGTTGACTGCAGCTTAAATATCACCAGCACCTTATCCATAGTTGGTTAAAAGTTAAAATATCTAATGAGATAATAATTTCTTGGGTCATTGACCTTAATTTTATACAAATATTTACAATGTTTATATCTAACTGTTTTTATTGAATCAATTGAAATGTAGTGATGTCCTTGTGCACTAAAGACCTGACCATATCTAAGAATACCATATCTGCTGAAGATCAAATTGAATTGAAACAAATTATTCATAGAATTATTGTAAATATGCATTCTAAAGATAAGATTGATAACATAGAAAATTGTAAGATTAAATGAGCACAAGTACAATAATTTCTAATATAGTTGCAAGGGAATAATTTTAAAAAATAGACTCAGGTATATACTTAGGAAAAACAATGTTTGTGCATATGTATATATGTTTGTTTGTGTGTGTGTGTGTGTGCACATGTCATTCTATGTATGTATATGTGTGTGTACACAAACATATAAAACAGCATAAATAAAGATTGCAAAATAACTCAAGCCTCTGGCAAAAAATTGGCTCGTAAGCATGATTTAAGAGTTTGTCAGTTAATCAATATGATAATGTTAATCTGAAGAAAAAAAGGTGAAAGTTATGTTCTCATCTCAAGGATCACCAAATTAGTGTGTTAAATTCTATTTGAAAAGCTTACCATATTTATCCCATTCCAGGAAACATAGCCCTCTTGATATTTTTCAACATATAAATCACCATACATATATATCAAAATCCCTGCAGTGTACTAGTGGCTATCTCATGTGAACTGGCTCCCTTGTACCTTTGTTTTATCTAATTGAGGGTATAATGGAAGAAGAAACGAAAAAAAAGAAGCATATAGAATGCCAGAAAGTGAGGACACTAACATTATAAATTTGTCTGTTGATAGCTTAGCACTAAACCAAAAGCAGCATCTGGATCAGGGCTTATATAATAATAATAAAAAAAAAACCAGTCATCATCATCATCCTTTTTTGTCATCATCCAGCTGGGTGTCCAGGACAATATGTCATGCCAAATGTCCTGACTGGACTGAGTGATGCAGCTTGAACGTCAGACTGGGGTGTTAGTCACATTGGTTTTTCACTAGCTGAAATGACTACAGATAATAGCAAGTGGTTGGCTAACTGAACTGATTGATCCTGGCCATTGACAGTTTATCTGTTCAATTACTCAGCATCTAATGATATTCCCTATCAATTCAATAAGATTGATTTACTGAAATAGTTCACACCCACCATGATACATTTCATGATACATTACAATTGGGTTTTTAAATGCTATTTAGCCCAAAGCTTAAACCCTGACAGGTGCTACTACTCTGGTTGTGGGTCCCTGGTTTGGGAGTTCCAGGGTTTTGAGGAGTGTGGAAAAAAAAGATAATAATTTTACAAAATAATACCTTAATACATTTTTCTCGAAGTGGGTCAGACAAAACTTTGTAGCCTAAGCCATGTATTCTTATTTTTAATGTTTTTGGTGAGTAAAAGGTGTGTATAACCCATAAACTTTTGCAATATTATTGCGAGTTGCACTGTAAGACTGACAAGTGCTTTGTTATACATGGAGTGTGACTTAAAAAGATTCCCCTCCGCTTGGCTGAGTCACTCAGAAGATACACAAGAGATTTTGAAATTGGGCACCTCCAATCTAGTGTATTGTAAATAAGTTTTATTATTTTTAATGGTAGTAATTTTGAATATGTGACGCACTCTCACATTTTAGCTAAAGTCAGTAATATATTTTTTCTTTCACGATGTGATGTCCAAATATAATCATTGTTATCTATACCTTTTAAGAATCCGGTGTAATATCTTCTTTTTTCACATACAATACTTTTATTATAAGGGTGATTGCTATAACTTTTTTTTCATTGCTAGCATAAGGTACAGGCATGGCTGTTGTAGTTAAGAAACTCAGTTTGGTTTCAGATTCTGTCTGACTGTGTGGTTTCAGATTCAGTCTGACTGTGTGGCACCTTAGGCAGGTATCTTCTACTATAAACTCAGGCTGACACTTGTGAGTTAATTTGGTTGATGAAGACTGTGTAGAAGTTTTTTCTGTATGTATATATATCTTTTATTTTAATTTTTACTTTTTTCAGTCATTAGACTGTGGCCATGCTGAAGTTCTATCTTGTAGGGTTTAGTTAAACAAATCAAGCCCACTACTTATTTTTAAGCCTGGTACTTATTCTATTAGTCTCTTTTGCTGAACTGTACCTTTACACAAAATATATTCATCCATTACCTCATACTTATACAATCACTTACACACCAATATACCATACACCACTGAGTGTTTCCATACATACACACACTCACATGCAGACACGTACACACATACATGCATATATATAAAAAATATATGTACATGTATTCAGATGCACACATGCATACATATACTCACCTACATATCAATAAACACATTCATGTCTATACATAGACACTTATACATTTACCTACTCATTTTCATGTACATAGTTATATCATTGAATGATCCATCATAAATACACACTCCTATACATATGTGAAGGCGGTAAAAAATGGGTTTAGTGAGATAGAATAATAATAATTATAATTTATACACTGTTCAATCTGGAAAATGCATATTTGGCACAGTGACTACATCTTGAAGTTTTCTCATCATGTTTATTCACTAGATTTTCATTACTTAGTAGAATACTCAGTGCTTCCTCAAGGTAAAGGTCACATTTGCCAGATAGTGAAGTACATGGATGTGCATCTTTTATTTTATTTTTGACCATTCTATTTGGTATTTAATTTTTGATTCTTTCAGTCCCCATATAAGGTCTGCCAGCGAGGTCACGTGCCGTCTATTTTTCAGAATGACAAGATGTGGTTTCGATAACGGACTTTGAATTGGTTTTCCGTGGCACCTATGTACACGTAATTATGTTGAGATGTGTAGATTATGCTTTTATATACTATGAGCATGTTGGTTCAGGAGCGGACATGCAGATTTTCTATGGCATGTGCAGTTAATCATATTCTTATTATTCTTAAGTTTATCTGGCGGCTTTTTGGTCTAACAACCCTCCATGTTTGTTTTCGTTCGGTTTCCTTGTATGTGTCCACTGTCATTTTTTTGCTCCCAACTTTGACCCTCCATAAAATCCTAAATTTTATGTAAGAATTTATGGGAGGAACTATGTTTGAAGACTCATATTGTCGTTGAATGCTTGAAGATTCAAAGTTCTGGTAGCTTTAATATATAATTAATTATTTTTCTCTCTCTCTCTCTCTCTCTCTCTCTCTCTCTCTCTCTCTCTATATATATATATATATATATATATATATATATATATATATA
>NC_068984.1:89237567-89256964 GCF_001194135.2 Octopus bimaculoides | reverse complement strand
GACTGGCTCCTGTAGGATTTTCGAGCGAGATCGTTGCCAGTGCCCCTGGACTGGCTTGTGCGGGTGGCACATAAAAGACACCATTTCGAGCGTGGCCGTTTTCGTGCGGGTGACACGTAAAAGCACCCACTACACTCTCTGAGTGGTTGGCGTTAGGAAGGGCATCCAGCTGTAGAAACTCTGCCAAATCAGACTGGAGCCTGGTGTTGCCATCCGGTTTCACCAGTCCTCAGTCAAATCGTCCAACCCATGCTAGCATGGAAAGCGGACGTTAAACGATGATGATGATGATGATGATGAGTATTTTTGGCAGACAGACTTGAATTGGTTTTCCGTGGCACCTATGTACACATAATTATGTTGAGATGTGTAGATTATGCATTTATATACTATGAGCACGTTAGTTCAGGAATGGACATGTGGATTTTCTATGGCATGTGCAGTTGAATAAAATGACTTGACTTGATTTTTATTTTTCCATATGTTATTCTTGAAAACCGACTGATAATCGAGAACGACTTAAGCCGAAGTATGCCTGTATGAATAAAATTCTTTATCTCTTTGTCTGTCTGTTCCCAAAGCATTTTCAAATGGCTCAACCAAATCAAATGAAATTTTACATGGTAATAATATCAGACCCCATGAGTGTCAGCATGAAATTTTTTTTCCATTTAGATTAAAACAAAACAACATTGGCACTGGTTTGGTATTACATGTCAAAAGTGAAAGAATGACACCTATATTGTAATATTGTAATGTCATATAATATTGTTTCACTTTTATTCTTTCACTTTTAGTTCTGTGATAAGACTAATAGTTTCACATTTATTCTTTCACTTTTAATTCTAATTATCTATATATACATATCTATTCAATGTACTTGTAGTGTTAGCATATAATTAATTTATTTATGATAATAATATATCTAATGGTAGTTTTTAAGAGCCCTTTTACATGCGTGAACACATGAAAACCCAGTCTCAATCCTTATAAGCAGCAGCCTTGCTTACAATCTTCTACTCCACAGAAAAACTTTTTTCTTGTCTTTCAAGTCTCAAATAAATTTACTGAGGCTGGTACAAGAGAAGCTGTTCCTATTATTAAAGGTGTAAATGTGATTAGAGATGCATTTCTTGATAAAATTTTGCATTGCCCCTATGTAAAAAAAATTCTTACCATCAGATTTCACTTTACATCTCTAAACATGTTTTTGTTTACAATAATTTTAAAATAAACATTTACTTCTAATCTTACAATCACAAAATATTTTCATAACTACTCATATTATTATTCTGTTTTATATCATTCCATTCTTTAAAAATCTGTAAAATTTCTTCTTATATAGTTCAAGTTTCCTATTAGATAGGTTCCTAATGGTAAAAAGGCACCATCCCTATATCAACCTCTCGCAAGTTCAGGAAAATCCCTTCCTAAGATAAAAAGAATATAAATAATAACAAAATCTGTAACTTGGGCAGAATCTGCAGAGCCCATGGCTATATCGATACTTGTTTTCAAATTCTATAATTGTTCTTCTGGCAGTCAAAATAACATTAATTTTATTCATATTTATATTTGAATATTTTTCGTGAATAAAAGGGCTTTGTTTAAAACTACTTGGTTAATTGAACAGTAATAACTATCAATATCTATTTGCATGTATTTATTCCTACCTTTATATTTAATGCTATTAAACCAATCTATTACCTTGTAGGTATTAGACCAGAGTTGTAACTTAATCTTTTCTTTAAGAACTGGTATATACTTATCTAAAATAACTTTACTAAGTTTATCCAGGTCAGATTTCGCTGGGCAAATCAATCTAACTTTAGGGTTACCATAAAAATTATCCTTGTGATCCTTTAAAATAATCCTTGATCTTTTAGGAGTAATAAGTTCACTTCTATCATCTAATTTGTAATTCTCCATAATTTGTTTAGAAATTAAGTTAGTAGTTCTTAACATATCTTTTTTTTTAGAGATTTTTGTAATTTCTTTTTTCAAAATTTCATGGTAGTAATTTATTTCCAGATTGTGCAAGTTGCCAGTCTTATCTGAATGAACAATTATTCCATTTTTACCTCTAAGTTCCGATATGATAGATTTTAGCTTCATCAAGTACTCATTTCCTCTAGGGGGATATCTTTTAACTTTAACATTTCATATAAGTTTCCATAATTCATCCTCAAAACTGGCAAGGTGACTATTTGGTGATGGGTATCTCTTAGTCTTAAAAATTTTCACTGGTAGTTGGGCCTTCACTTCAGTTTTGCTATTTATTAGTGTATCCATTTTCTTATCAAAGTGGTATGCCTTCCATCTGAGTCTAGGGATAAATTCAGTTGTTTTTTTTAAATTAGGTCCTTAGTATACTCCTTTTTGGGTGGAATCGGAATATCTTTCATAGAAATGTCTACTTCAATTTTCTCCATTTTATTAATAGAAACTAATATAAATTCATTTTCATAAATTTTTTTACAATATAAATTTGATTATGCCAAGGACCTATAATCCTTTAAGGGATGCTTGCTTCCTAGTTCTCTGGTTTTTACCAGTGTTCAGTGAAAAATTAAATATGTATACATATAAATACATATAAATATGCATACATATATACATGCACACATGCATATATATCAGTGACAAAGGGTGACTGGGGAACTAGTTTGAGAGAGTACCAAATTAAGTGAATGTGTATAACAATGTACAATTTCTGTCAGTGATGCAGCTTTTCTGTCTTTACTGACATCGACTTATTCCCTAAACCTTTCTTGAAGCCTTTCCTTTTCATCAACAAATCACAAAACATGTGACAAATAAGATTTCATTTGAAGGTCTGTAGTCTCCCAAACACAACAGCTACAAATGCTGTTTTTTTTTTTCAATCATTGGCTTAATTACCACCTTCACTTGTAACAGCTATACAATTAAATGATTTCGTTTTCAATATCACTTAAAAACTGAGCAAATGTGTTCTTATACTGACAAACTAACAGACATAAGGAAACAAAAAATTGTTCAGAATTGGTCATCTTGTCATTCACTATGACCATTCATAATACTTTCAATCAAAATAATGATGACATTCCTTGCTGCTCACTTCGGTTTTGATTTTTATCTTAAGCTTTGATTTCTCTTTTCCAAGAATGATAATATTCTTCTTATCTGTTTCACAGATAGGGAAAGTAGAGAGAAAACTGAAGTAATTGACCTTTTTGCCATTCTGGGGGTGATTGAACGCATGAGAAATTCTACTGGGTTATAATCTTTTTAAATGAATCAAAGCTTTATGCATTAGTATAATTTAGATGCTAATTTACTTTTTTGCATAACCTTTCTTAAATAACTTTAAGTATCTAAAATTAAATTTTAAAGCATTGGCATGAACAAATGGATGAAAACTTTACTTTTTAATTCCACACATACACACAAATTACCGGTTCTTCTTTTTGCTCTATGTGTGAAATAGTCAAGAAAACTCTGCACAGAACAGTAAAAACATCAGTACTTCAAGAGAAAAAAAAGTTGACATGTCTGCTGGCTTAACACGGCCGAAAGCAAGCAGTAAAACATCTGCTTTTCTGTCTTGGTCACTGCTTTTACTATGACTGAAAGCAAGCAGTGAAATATCTGCTCTTACTATGACTGAAAACAAACAGTAAGAAAACTTACTTTCCTTTACTATTCTTTCTCTTGACCACTTTATAATAATAAATGAAGGAATGCGAAATAAAAGTAAATATGACTACAATGAATCTAGTGAAAATTATCAACAACCAGTTATATATTACACAAAAATTATTTATTGTGGAAAAATAGTAAGGCATGCAGTGCATACATTGCATACATAGATCCTTCACTCCTGATATATATATATATATATATATATATATATATTGTTGTATTTCGGGATGGTCATTTTTTTTTTTTTTGCCAAATAAACACACACACACTATATATTTGTTCTTCATTTGTTTATTACTGTTCTTATTTTAACTCATGTCCATTGTCTGGAAATCTTTCGTCACACATCTGTGACCTCTTTAGTGACACTTTCCATTCTTGTGTATGCTCCTGCTGTGCTTAGTCCATTCTTTGACTATCTCAAAATACAACAATATCTGTTTCAACAGATAGTTTCACATCAGGAATCTTACAACACAAATTCATAAACATATACATGTGTGTGTGTGTGTGTATACATGTATCTCTCTGTGTCTTTGCATTTTAACTCCTTTGATTTGTTGTCAACTGATGTTGGTTTCTTTACATCCTCATAACTTAGAAGTTTTGTAAAAGAGACTGATTGAATAAGTGCTAGAATTTAAAAGAGGTACTGGAGTCAGTTGTTCAGCTAAATCTTTGAAGATAGTGCTCCAGCATGGCCACAGTCCAATGAAGGAAACAAGTAAAGATATGTCAGTAATGCAACTTTCATATTTTAAACTGTAATATTTTCAGTTTTGTAATCTTTTGAACACTTGGTTGTATAACCACACCCATCAGTGTGCTAACAGAATTAACAATCATCATTGGATGAAGGCATGTGGCCTAGTGGTGAGGGTGTTGTACTCACAACTGCCAGATCATGGTTTTCATTCCTGAAACAGGCAGCGTGTTATGTTCTTAAGCAAAGCACTTCATTTCACATTGCTTTAGTGCTGTGTGGGGACCAACATGTCAAAAAATAGACCTAATGTTTCTTCTGCATGTCACAAGTGACCAAAAGAGGTTGAGGCAGGATTTGCACTCTGACTTCTTAAAACCCTCACCAACAATGATTCAGTGGAAAAATAGACCCATTGATTGGAGGATTGTTGCTTGACTGGTGTCATCTGCCATGCGTAGGGAATCACCAACAAATGTTGGCTGCAGCAACTTGCTGTTACAGCACATGCCCCTACACTACTACTAATATCGGATATGTTTGTTACATATTACATATTTTAGACCTACAGAGCTACAGACAATGTAGTGCTTACATTAGCTGTTAGATGTCATGGGATTGTCATTTGGTAGTTTTATTTTTGCAGGCTTATTTTTGCACTTTTATATTGTTTTACACTCAAGTGTAATGCTACCCACCAATTTTGACCCAGAATTTTGGAATATTAAATTACAATCTTATATCCTACTTAGCATGAATATATTTAACTTTACGATGAAAGTAAACAAACAGTTTACACTTGACGCATAATCACAGAGATGTGAGTTCGAGTCTCATGGCTGGTCAGTAACGTATTTTTCTGCAATATGTGGATAATTTATCCTGACCACGCTATTTATAGCATTATCACGCCTTTGAGAAATAAATTTATTTCTGTATGAATATATTGTTATAATGTTGTAATACTGTGGAGTTCACCTTGAAAAATCTTCTCGTATAGATGATTAGTGCTAAGAAGCACAGACAGATCAGTAATAGACAAAAAAATCATTCAGCACCAGTGGCAGAACTGTGAGATCACATGGTTTCAGTGTGTTTGCACTTTCTCAGCAGCAGGCGTCCACTCACTGCATGCAAGCCAAATATCACTGCTAACAATACATTGAAAAATTGTGACTATTCAGTTTCTGGTGTCACAAATAGCCAGCAAGGTCTGTAAAAATTAAGTATTAGTAATGGAAGCAGTATTAATACCAAATGGCAACCTTTATTACTTAATGTGGATGTATTGTTAGAACACCATAATATGGCAGTATTTGCCTTGAGAAATACTTGCTATAGACTTTTAGAGCAATGAAGTACAGACTTGAAATCAGCATTCTTATAATACATCCATGTTAAAGTAGGATTTAAAGATTGCCATTTGGTTTTAATCCTGCTTCTATATTTAATTTTTTTACCCAAGTAAATTCAGTACAGGCATACTTCACCCTACGTCATTAATTGGTTCCAGGAGACACGACTTAAGTCGAATTAACTTGTCTCTAAGCTAGGCTAGGCCAAATTTACTTGTCTGTAGGCTAAACCAATAATAACCATTCCCAGTTCTGTACTTTATTTATCAATGCATTTTCAATAATACATAGTTTGATATGTTTGGTATGTGCTAAAATACATGGTTAATAAAAACCTATTTTAAGCATACAAACAAATCATTTTTTTCTTATTGATTACAGTGTTCCTCATCCTTGGGACTTCAGATTTGATATGTGCTAAGATCTGGTTCTTATTATGTACAATCAATGATACGGTTGTCCAACTCATCCCAAAGATTGTGCAATTGCTACCACTTTTTCTCCTTTTTCGTGGCGTTTTCTAATAGCCAGTTTATCTTCTAGCATTATAGCATGACACTTAGCACTTTCACTATGAATTTTCTTAGGAGCCATGAATGAGAATGAGAAAGTAACCGATAAACAGACGAAAACAAATCTGAATTCAAAACAGTCACGGGAATCATGAGTGATAATGACTCCTAACGGTAGATATTGGAACTACAGTACAATATGAGCTCCGAAAGACTGATAAATAAAACAACACAGCTGATTTCATGATTTTATTCACTAAGTTACACTGCTTTATGGTGTGTATCTTAACATTTACTGTACGTATTTTAATATGATTTTATATGCTTTTATTCTTATTTATTACACAGTAACATGATTTTATGTGCTTTTAATGGTTTTCTAGTGATTTTACAATTCTAATATTTGTGGCAGACAGACGTAAAGTCAAGAAAAATGACTTGATTTTTAAATTTTTCCATATATTGGCAAAGAACGAATCAAGTTCCGATTAGAGAGCAAATATTTAAGAAAAAGTGGAAGTGGATTGGTAGCACAATTAGAAAGTACACACCAAATGCAACGAAAAGTGCTTTACAGTGGAATCCGGATGGATATAGAAAGAGGGGTAGGCCTAAGAACTTGTGGCGTAGATCAACACAAAAGGAACTAGAGAAAGGGGGACATTCATGGCAGAGTATAAGTACAGAAGCGAGAAATTATGCGACACGGAATTCAATTATAAGTGGCCTATACTCCGCATTGGCGGGTTAAAGGCAAGAAGACAAGAAGATATATTATTTTTGAAAACTGACATATAATTGAGAACAACTTAAATCGAAACAACTTATGCCAAGATATGCCTGTATATTTACTCTCTTTATGAATCCTTGTAAATTTTCTATACTTAATTATAATAACATTTACAGATAATACATTGTATTTATTTGTACACACTCCCTGTATCTGATAAGAGTTATTAAAAGAGTTCAGTGATGTCATTTATTGTTAGGAGTAACAAATAGTTCTAACCCTTGTGTCATGTCTTTCAGTTGTGGTGGTGGTGGAGATATATGAAAACATGTTGTCTTGGTTGCAAAATACCAATAAAAAAATGAAAGAAAGAGTATTGTGTGTGTGTGTGTGTGTGTGTGTGTGTGTGTGTGTGTGTGTGTGAGAGAGAGAAGCCTGTGGGAAATGATGTGAGTAGCAAGTAGTCAAAGTTTTGAAATGGGAGAGAAGTGGTGAAAGTAAAACTAGGTGAGGTTAGTGAGAACAAAGGTAAAAGACAAATGAACAAAAAGAAAATAACAACAAAAAACAAAAATGACTCATACACAATAATGCAACCTAACACACGGGCAATGTGAAATGCAGCTGGTAGAGAATTGAGATCAGTAATGTAGAAAATATTAAGAGTTAAAAAGAAGTAAGGAGTGGTCAGAATCATAATGAAAAAATGTGGGTGGGGACAAGCAGAGCTGAAATGAAATGAATAGATCAGTAAATAAAAGCACTAACTATATGCATTGCATGTATGCTGCACATTGTATGTACAGTCATACATACAAAGTATGTACAAAATTGTATGCTGCATATGCTACCAAACAGTGTGTCTGCATGCCTGCATGCACACACACAAACATACACATATATATATGGGCACAAATGTATGCGCCACTACAAATACTAAGGAAGAAAAAAACCCAGTTTTCAAGGGTGAAAGGCAGAGGCCTTCAGGATAAAGATAAAAAATTGCTATCTACACCCTATGCCCATATGTATTTACATAGGTTGTCTGGCACTGTAATCTTTTGTGTTTCATCATCATCATCATCAAACATCCTTTTTCCATGCTGGCATGGGTTGGATGGTTAGGTAGGAATTGGCAAGTCAGAAGACTGCACCAAGCTCTGCTGTCTGCTTTGACATGGTTTCTATGACTGGATACCCTTCCCAATGCCAACCACTTGCAGGATAAGATGCTTCAATTGACATGGGAGAAGTATCAAAAGACAAAAGGATGTCTTGCATTAGAGGAGAAACATGGCTACTCCATGTGGAGACAGAAAAAGGGAGTGAAGAAGGGATAGGGTGGAGGCAGGGACCATACACTCAAGTTACAGGGTGGTGTATATTGTGAAGTGTAATGGGGATTGGAGAGTAAATTCACAAAATTGCAAAAGGAGATTGGGAGCTGGATGGGCAGGAACGAGATGAATTTAGTTATAGAAATTTGTTTATTCATAATACAAACCATTGCCTACAGATTCTAAAATAACTCACTGATGAACGTTTTATTTCAGCTCCATGCCATTCGCAATGGAATTTTTGACACTACTCATTGGTTACCTGCTGATCTTTTCCTGTATTACTGTTGTCTGCATCTGTGGAGAACACCCCTCCTGTATCAATGGACCTCTGGGATGGATGAAGAATACCATATCCAAGGTAACATTCCCAAGTATTTGGTTTACTTACCTAGCACTGATCACATTTTTCTATGATAATTGCACATAAGACATAGATATAAAGTTTGAGTCATTATCTGTGTGTGCTGGTTGATTATAATTGTATTTAGGCTGTGGAAAGATAAGACCACATGTAATAATATATTTTCTCCATTGGTGTCTTATTACAAGTGAAATAAAGATTAATATTTGAGAGTGTTTGTGTTCTTGTTAGTGCATTGTTCATTCAGATTGGGGTGATCTGCTTTATACAACCTATGGTAATATCGTAAAAACCCATGTAATTTACGCATTTTTTTCACAAAAATAAAAATAAACTTTAGGGGGTGCATAAATGCTAGTTTGTATGTGTGAACTAGCATTCTTTCAGTAACAAACGATGATTGATGTCATATCTCAAAAGACAACCACTAGATAACATTGACAAGTGTATTAATTTGATTTACTATCCATATTTATATATAAAATACTACAATTAGCTGTCATTTTTGAAATCATGAGGTCAGTTAGTATTATTATAAACAACACAAACACTTTGTAATTTAATAGCATTTAATGTGATACCTGTTAAACAGAAATTATTTTTATTTAATGAAAATTTAATAAAATCTAATAAGTTAGTGAAATTATGCTAAATACAACTATATTGAAAACCTTTTTCCCCTGGCCATATTGGCTATTCTGAAAACTTTTGGGGGTGAATTTTACTTGAGTAGAGGCGTAAATTACACAGCTGCACAAATTACATGGGTTTTTACGGTATATAAACCCCATGCACTCACATGGATGTCACTCTCACCAGTCCAGTTCATGCCAAAATGGAAAAGGGACATTACATAATGATGATGTTAGTTAAGATTGATCAGATTTATGATCAAAGGTATTTCATTTATGACTGTATTATCTTTTTACAAAACAATGCACATGATACTGCTTAGCCACTGTGTCCTCCTCCTCTATGATGGTATGTTGGAATTTGAGGGAGATTTGATTAATATTGCTAGTAACTTTATTGGCTGGTACAAATTATGGTTCACTTATAGTTCTAACAATAGAGATTAAGATATATAAAATTAAATATCAGTGTCATATTTATTCCTGAATGGAATACTGACACATCATTGTCAGCCCATCATTGTTGTTCTCATTATCATGTCCATGTCTAACTATCTGTTTAACTGCTTCATACTATCTGCTTCTCATATAGAAAGAGAAACCTTTATTACGTTTAGGACAACAGCTCCTAAATTTCTAAAACCACCTCAAGCATTGATTATATCATCTGTGTAAGAGAAACTATTAACTACCTCTAGTGAGTTATCTGAGCAGTCTATGATTTTGTTTTAAGAGGTTCCTTTAGTGAACTAAATCATTGGTCCTGCTTTTCTGACAACTAGTAATAGATCCCACTCTTACATATCCTTTGTTTGAATTGAGTATGCACTATTAAATTCTAATCTACTTTCTATGAATCAAGCAAGATCATTTCACAGAGAGTGGTGCAACTTCATGTTCTCTGTCACTAATTAGCACTTTTTGATAGAGGACCATCTCATCGACATATAAAAATCTCACCAATGCAACCAATCCTTTCAAATAGATACAAATGGATGACAGAGCTCTAGTGGACATCTACTTGTATACTAAATTACTCTCTAAACTTGATGCCAAACTTAACCTTGCTAACAGCATTTTCATACATATGGCTTGCACATCTCTCCTTAATGTGTTTCAATCACCAGGCATGAAACCTGTGGCCCTAACCCAAACATAAACTGCATCTCATCCAAATTAGAACTACTTTTGTTAAAACTCCCTCAGTTATTGTGATGACATGCCCTTTCCTGTACATCTCTTTGCTCTTGTTATTGTTCAGAATGATACATGTATGACCTATTTAACATATACAAGGTGACCAGGTTAAATTTGACTGTTTGCATAAAAGGTAAAGACGACATCCAAAATAAAAGTATTTTAAAAAATCAAAAAGTATTAGGTAGATCAGTGGTTCCTGACCTTTACACAGTGGCTCCCAACCCTTTTATTTAAATGAGTTTTCCCACAGACCCCTTTTAATATGCTTATCCTTATGTGTGTGTATATATATATATATATGAAATTTTGAATTTAGTTCGCGGACTGCTGGTACTACCTTTGCAGACCACCAGAGGTCCATGGCCACCACATTGGGAACCATTGAACTAGATTATGACTGGGAGATAACAGTTTACTCTGAGTAGCTTCCCTTAGCTTCCACCATAGTCTCAAGATGACATTGGAACCTGGCACATGCATTGCTCCTTGTGTCCCTGGAAAGATTTTTGAACCCCTCCTTGATCTTTGCCACCAGCTCAGCCTTGATGTTGCAGCAAAGCCATTGTGTCTTTCTCAACTGTGGCTCACACATAGTAATCCATGAGTTTACAATTAGAGGAATCAGAAGTACAGAAATTTGGGCTGGGGAAGTCATAAAAATTCTGACAACCACTTCTGACTCTTTCTTGAGGTATGGCAAGGAGGAGAATCTTACTACCACTTATGGCTATCCAACAACAATCCTCTCCAGCTAGGGGTTGACCACAATATCCAGCAGCTTCACATAGCCATCTGAACTGAGCATCAGACCCTGTTCAAAGATGTGGGGGTTAATTCTGGCATGTAGATGCAGTCAGAATGCCTGTTGTGTCCCTTCCTGCAGGCCACAACTTTGTAGTCTCTGTTGCAGCTGTCCCTGTTAAGAACATTGAGCAGCAGTCATGATGTCAGCATTTTGATAACCAGCATGGATCATCATGATACAGGTAACCTTTTTTCCAGTATTTAGATGGCCTCCAGCCCTCCATGTCAGCTAATTTTTTCTCAATTACAACTTTAATCTTTAAGCTCTCCAATATCATTCACTGTTCACCAATACATCAAGCTGTTTCTGAAAAAAAGAAGGCATAAAAATCATAAAATTTAACCTGAACACTTTGTATAACTTAGATAGCTTGACACTTTCAACACTTCAGCAACTGCTCTTGAAAGACTTACTTGCTGATATTTATCTACTTGATAGTTTCACTAACCATGCTAAATCTAACATCAGTAATTGGCCTCTTTGTTAGTTCCACTTGAATCCTTTAGCATTCAGATTACTCTGTTAAATATAATGCTTATTTATTCACATTGTTTTGAATTAATCACATATTATATTATAGCTTTAAGATTTCAATGATGCGATTATTTTTTTTTAGAATGACATTGTAAGGTAGGTGTAAGAGGCTTTATCAAAAAACAGGTAGAATATTTTGGCTGGATATGGCTGGTTTAAACGCTAAAGTGTTAAGAAGACCCTTGCTATCATACTTTCTCGTTCAAAAAAAAAAAAAATTAAAAATAACAAAGCCCTGTCTCAATAACAGTTACATGACTCTTTCTTTGTATCATTACAAAAGAAAAACCAGTCTCACTTCCCCTCAGTTCATACTAATTCAGTTTATACTCATCAAAATTTAAAGCCTCCTATCCACTTAACAGAAAACTTCTATGTAGCTTCTCTCTTGAACATCTTGCTTCTGAACAAGTAAGTTAGTATTACACTCTGGTACCATTTTCTTTTGCTATTTCTAAACATGTTGCTTAGCCCTGTTCATTCCGTTATTTTTCCAGTGTGTTATCCAGGGATACTAGTCACAAATTCCTTATTTGGAACCTGGCTCCAGGTTATAAATTTGTAACTTGTGACAGGTTGTTTGGTGCAAATGTTCAGTTTCTATGGTATAATTCTCTGTCACTTCCTCCTTCATGTAATGTGTAAAACTTGCAAACAGTACTAGTTGATACCAATAGAAACTGAATGATACATTCCTCACCAGATGGATGATTTTATGTTCTCAACCATCAGCTTGGTTCATTTTCTGATAAGTACAAAATCAATCTGGTTCCCATGCCCACTTGAATGGCTGATGAAAGTTGTTGAACTTGCTTTATGGAATTTGTATTGCAAATAGTTAGACCATTTGGGTACTTTAGGTACCTGAAACTCTATTTCTTGTGTCATGATTATGATATATATGTACACCATATTCCCCAATGTAACTATTAAAATCATCAACTATGATGGTGATGTTTCTGTCATCAATTTTTGAGATTGTACGAAGGCTTTCGTAGTACTGAGCTATTTTCGTTCATCTGCCAGTTCTATATGTGAAGTATGGTTTCAGTTACTCTCTGCTAACATCATCAAATTTGGAACAGACAGAAATAATGTATTCTTATTAAAACTTTATTTTTTAGGGTTTGCTCTTCTTCATCCCCAAATCAGTTGTAGATTGGAGTTCAAAAATCTTTCACTATGTATACTTCCAAAGGTAGGTATGATAACTTCATATGTTTAAATATACTTATTTGATATGCACAGTCATCATTGTTTATTATTAGACTGTCATATTTGATTGGAGTGGGCATATTCATAAAACAATATTTAGGTTCACTCCTACTCCAGATGTTAATCAGCTAGTGATAATCAAAAATCAACATTTTGTTCAAAACAAATTCATTTGTATCAATCACTTACTGAGTTACTATTCCATAAACTGTAGAATTTCCAAACCTTTTCAATTCTAATATTTAGCTGTTTTTATCAAAATGTGTAGGATTAACTCATTCTTAAGGAAAACTTGTCCTTACCTCTTTATCAGATTTTGTGAAACAGTATAAAAAAAAATCAGTCTTCAATTAGCAAATATGTTAATTAATTTGACAATTCTTTCCAAAGAGAAAATATAGATTTAAAATTCTAAAAATATATTTTACTCTTTCAGTAGGACACATAAAAACCAAGTTTAAGTACAGGATATATATATCTTTAAAAAAACTTACATACTATATTAATATGTATGAATAACAAAGCACAGATAGGCTAAGAGAAAAGTAAGGTCGTATAAAAGAAGTCAGATGTAGCATGCTAGGGAGAATATGCTGGTACAGGCTTGTGATGCTGATGGAAGATGGAAATTGACTTTAAAAATGTGCCGAGTAATCCATCTGAAGGACATTGTGAAAGAAGGCCAAGAAAGACTTGGGAAGAAGAGGTGAAAGTTGATCCCAAGAGGCTGGACCTCACAAAGAAGTTAACAAAGTGCTATAAATGACAAGATACTATGCAACTCATGGAAGCATAGGAAAAATGATGATGAGGTGAAAGAAGAGAAAATTTAAAGAAGAGAAAATTTTTTCCTGTACATATGTGAGGGTCTCTTTTGGCAACTTGGAATGATGATTGAATAATGACTGACTTCAAGTCTTGTAATTTGCTCACCTTTCTATTCCAAACTAGTTGTGAAAATAGCAGTGTGCTGCTTTTTCCTTTTCTTTTACTTTTTAATACCTTAGCAAGATGAGGAAGAATAACACCAATAGTCATTTTAGAGCTTCTGGGACTGACCAGCAAAAGTTATTCTCAGTCTCAAAACCTGCTTGAATTCTTGCAATAGAGTGGAGTCTACTAAAGACACTCAAGATCCATGTGATGGTGTTCATCTAGGTGATGGATTGAGTATATCCTTCAAGGCTGCACAAGGCTGGGACAAAATTCTTGTTCAAGAGTTGCACAAAAGGATTCTATCAGGAATGGTGAAGTTGTGAAACTACTTCTTAACCATACTGCCATGTTTGCTTAGCTGAGTAGATTGAATATATATCTTTATCTTTTACTTCTTTCAGTCATTGCTCTGTGGCCAAGCTGGGGCATCACCTTGAAGGGTTTTGTCTAACAAATCGACCCCAGCACTTAATTTTTTCTTTTAACCTTGGTACTTATTCTATTGGTCTCTTTTGCCGAACTACTAAGTTATGAGACATAAACAAACCAAATAAACACACACCAGTTGTAAAGAGGTGGTAGGAGAAAAACACAAATACACATACATATTTATATATATGTATGTATGTGTATATATATATGTGTGTGTGTGTGTGTGTGTGTGTGTGTATAGATTATAATGGAATAATTACTATGAAGCATTGTGTAGAATACATTGTATAAAAGATCATGAGTTAAGCCAAAACAATGCGAAGTAAATGCAAAGTAAATCACAAAAAAAAAAACAAATATGTGAATTAATCTAGACTTACCTTGTATTCAATATTTTGGGGTTATAACCCCATTTTCAAGAAATTGATGAATGTTGCCAATGTGCATATATGTGAGCATGTGTGGAGTGGACATGTGCAGAAGAGTGTTGCGGTAGCAACCAGCTAGCTTCCTGTAACTCCCTTCTATTGTTGAAATTGGGTTTCTTTTGGCGTATGAGGATGGCCTCAGAGATTCTAAGGTTGCCCCTGTTCTGCTGTGTTGCCTTGATGTGCACTGTGAACTCCTGGGTCTGGCGTTTATGTAGATATTTCTTCATGGAAGTGTCTGCCTGCATGTGTTCCTTAATGCATACTTTCAACTCAAGATCACAGAGGAATGCTCCATATTTACCAAATTCTATAGGAAAGCCACTATTAGAAACTTTTCATCCACTGCCAATCAACCTTGCCCACCAGAGCCAAAGACGCATACATGAGAAACAAGATTGCACGTATAAACAACAATTGCAGCAACGTGACTGACAAAGCTGTCAACACCAAACAGTTCCTCAGAGACCTAACTCTGAATGGGTACCCACCATCTTTAGCTAAACAACGGCACCTGAAGAACATCAAGGTCAATAAACCCCAGAAGAACCATCATACTCCCAAGTCCAGCACATGCTTCCTAAAGCTACAACACTTTTGACGACAGAACTACTGCAGCGATACAACACACAGTTCGCAGAGAAGGACTCGACATACAGATAGTGCACACTGACCCTTCCCTGAGAAAAGCTCTGTCCAAGAACAACACCTCTCACTACTCTGAGGAGTTCACATTATCGAACTGACCCTGAATTGTGCCAGAAGACCTATGTCATATATGAGATCATCTGTGGCAAATGTGGCACATCCTACATTGGAAGCATGACAAGAAAACTGCATGTATGCATTAAGGAACACATGCAGGTAGACACTTCCATGAAGAAATATCTACTGAAATGCCAGACCTGGGAATTCACAGTGCACATCGAGGCAACACAGTGGAATAGAGGCAACCTTAGAATCTCTGAGGCTATCCTCATACACCAAAAAAAACCCAAGATCAACAATAGAAGGGAGTTACAGGAAACTAGCTGGTTTCTGCGCATGTTCACTCCACACATGCTCACACCGGCAACATTTGTCAATTTCTTGAAAATGGGGTTTATAACCCTGAAATATTGAATACAAGGTAAGTCTACATTAATTCGCATTGTTTTGGCTTTACCCATCGTGATCATTTATACAATATATATATGTATGTATGTATGTATATATGTATGTATGCATGCAATCAGCTTATTTCAGTTTCTGTATACCAAATCCACTCACAAGGCTTTTCTCAGTATGGGACCATAATTAAAGACACTGGCCTAAAGTGCTATGCAGTGGGATTGAACCCAGCACCATGCAGTTGAGAAGCAAACGCCTTACTGCACAGCCTCATGTATATATATTTTTTATAGAATTAGAAAGAAATTATATATAAATTAATTTTATTATTTTAAACAAATTTACATTTCTAAAAGAAACTTATTTTACTTTTCTTTCCAGAAATCCAACAATGCAGATTGTCTTTGGTACCTTGGTTCTATGTGGTCATGCCATTGTTGTCATTGATATCTTCCCAATATTGTATGGTATTTACCACGATGACAACCATGTATTTGTTCCCATGTTATTGCTTTTTCTTAACCTCTTGGCTTTCTACAAGTTATGTAATGCAGACCCTGGAGAAATCACCCAAAACAACCATGCTCTCTTCATTTCGATTTATGCCTTTGATGGTGTCCTCTATAAGAAGAAAACTGTTTGTAAGACTTGCAATTTTGTTAAACCAGCCCGGTCAAAACATTGTAGTAAGTGTTTTTGATTTTGTTTTTCAATGATTTATTAATTCATTTTTTTGGTGTTATCTATTGATATTTGATACTTATTTTGTCTAATGATATTTATTTCATTGTATTTAGTTTTATGATCTTTTTAACCTGTTATAAAATGGACTAATGTTAAAATAAAGCAGATGTATCTTTGACTGACTATGTGTCATACATATATATATATATATATATATATCAACTATTTGATTAGTTTTATGCATAACTTCCCAGTACAACTTGTGAATAGAATGAATATTAGCTATTTTCATAAGATTTCATTGGATATGATGTTACTTCCCTAATTAGTAAATTCAGGAAAGAGAATTATTTTAACTTTATGAAAAAAATTGTTTTTCTAGTTACTTCCATTCCCTGGAGATAGATCTTTCTCCAAATGTTAGACATTTCTTCTCACAGCACACCAATATATCTCACTTTATGTTCTTAATTGAATTGACTGATGTCAGAACAACCAGTTTCTTTAAATTTAAGGAATGATATTTTGTATTTATATCTAATGTATTTTTTCTTTTCTTATTTGGAGACAATAGGCAGTATCATTTCCCCCTCTAAGTCATTTAAAAATATATTGAAGTATAGGGGAAGTTTAGAATTGTTTATCACCCTTACAGAGATTACAGCCATCATTAGCAAAACTAGTGATAGTTTATTATTATCTGTTGTAAAGCTGTAGTTGAGATGGATATTTTCTGGTCAGTTGTTCAACAAGTAAAGTTAGTTATGTAATAACATTGAACCTACTTGCTACTGGAAACTAATCCTATCTTAATTAGAAGTAAAATGACTGAAGTCTTGATTTATATTTCATTACAGGCATTTTTCAATTCAGATAGCTGACAGGAACAGGTACCAAATTTATATTGGAATGTTAATTGAAATAGCCTAGTGTTCTATCCAGAAGGGAAATTTATGTTGCATCAACTAAACACTGTGAAATCAGACTTAAGCACTGACTCTTCTGAATCATTTTAGGTTACTATTGATTTAGTTGTGATGAAGTTGCATGAAAATGAAACTATTTCTTTTAGATATTTACAAGTTTATACATTGAGACATATAAAATAAAAGGATTAAGCTTCTCCAGGAACAAGCCATCTCTACAAACCTTATATTGGTATTGAGAAAAGTATATTTAAAGGCACAAATATGTCTTACCTTTTTCATAAAATTTAACAAAAAAGAGAAACAACATGTTGGCATCAAAAGTTTTTGAGTAAAGTGGTAAAAGTTGAACAGAAATCCTCCAAATGTTAATATTTCTTTTGATGATAACTGCTTGAATATTGTTGTTTATCAGTAAATAAAATGTTTTCAAGATCAGTTAAAAGTTACCTCCACTTACAATGATCATTTACATTGTCCACTGATGAAATGATTGCCAATGTGAAAGGAAAATATTAGTTGTCCAAAAGAAGTTTCCATCATTATTGTGCATGAGGGAAAAGCATGACTATTTCAATCAAATGCAATGCCAGGATTAATCATATTTTTTTAATGAAGAAATTGTTCATTAAGAATTTGTACTTTGTGTCCAATTAGTCAACTAAGCCTTTTCTGAAGTAGTTTTAATTTGTTTGAAGGAGAAAGTTACAAGAAACTTCTGCAATCTATGAGGAAATGATAATTGGTTTTTGCTCCATATCAGTGTTCCTTCATACACTGTTGTCTCTAAGAATTTTAGACCAAGAATTTTTCATAGTGCTTGGAAATGTAGTTTAATTATTAGATACCTTAATTTTATTCCTATTTGTGACTAATTTCCATTTGCACTATTAAAATTCTTAAAAATAGCATAGATATCACAATCTCACATTTCACCTGATTATATCTATGGTTTCATGCTAAAGTAAGAAATCTCATTGAGATGGTATAAAACATGTGCTTGTTGTTTGTTGGTGAATTGTAATTGTAGCTGCATGAGAAGTTATTTTAATGTGTGTGTGTGTGTGTTTAAGGAAGTGAGCTGGTAGAATCATTAGCACACTGGGTAATTTGTCTGTCTTTATGTTCTGAGTTCAAATTCTTCTGAGGTCAATTTTGCCTTTCATCTTTTTTGGGTTGATAAAATAAGTACCAGTTGAGTACTGGGGTTGAGGTAATCGACTTATTCCCTCTTCTAAACTTGCTGGCCTTGTGCCAAATTTGAAATCAATATATTTGTTGCTGAAATTTTCATATCTATATTTTCATTGTTTTTAGGCATTTGTAATCGATGTGTTCATCGCTTTGACCATCATTGTGTCTGGACCAACAACTGCATTGGAGCCCTAAATAATCATTATTTCATTGCTTTCTTGTTGACCCTTATTATGATGTGTCTGAATGGCTTCTATATGGCACTACGTTCTATTATAGCCATAGCTCACTTCTCAGGAATGGTTCATGCCATGATAATGGAATCTGATGGGAAAATGATTCCAGTTTCACTTTCTGCATTAGTACAGGTAAGATTTTATTTAATACTAGCAGAAATATCCAGCGTTGCCTGGATTAAAGAAAATAATGAAATTCGAAAATGCCTTTTAGATCTCTAACATGACACATGGATTATGCAGTTCTCAACAGTAATTAGCTGAGGTACAAACTATTAATGTCAATAACATATTTTGTCCAATGTTCTCACTGTTAAAAAAAAACAGGCAGTTCTTTGTCTTTGCAATCACCTTCAATTGTCAGTACTTATTTGAAACAC